>NC_134171.1:27411615-27491812 GCF_964188355.1 Buteo buteo | reverse complement strand
TTACTGTAACTGTTTGCTTTCTATTTCTTATTTCTTTGCTCCCTGGAGCTGAGGAGACTGTTGAATTACATCAGTTCCCAGAGGATGCAGCCTTCAGCCAAAGGCTCGGATATAAATGACTATTTCCTCTGTGCTGCATATTCATCAGAGGCAAATTCAAATGTATGCTCTCATTTTATTATTCTTACATTTGAAATATGTATTCACAAAGGCAAGATTTCACACCACATCTTTGGCAAGGTTCAGTGGCAGTCCTGACTCTTAAGCAAGCTCAGCAGGAGCTCAGACCTCCCCATCACCCCCCATCAATGTTACTGAGCCCGAGATATTGACTGAGCTGCAGCACATTTAATTTAAAAGTTTACCTTTAGTCTCCAGTTAATAATACACACATGCAGTCTCTTCTTTCAAACAAACCCTTTTCACAAGCAGTGGCCTTTATGCCCAGCAGCTAAATGCCTGATGACTAAATGTCACCTCTTTGAATGCAAAAGCTATTTCATTGTCCAGAACTGTTCCTGAAACACTGAGCAGCGTAATGATTCCTGATAAAATAGGCACCTGGGATGTTTGATACTGCAGTGAATTTTCATAGACATGCACTGTCACTAGAATCCCTTTTTATTGTGGTCTCCAAAGACTTGGACCATTTATTGGACTCAAAATCTCCCTTCTGCTGGCATTTCAGTTCCAGGCCAAGTAATTTGTGATGTTTCCCTCACAAATTTTTCTGCATCTTACATTTTGTGGGGCAGATTCTCATTTTTCTGCAGCAGGCTTCATTTATTTTCAGCAACAAAAACCCAGATGAAAGCTAAATCAGCTGGGCAGGTGAAGAGTCCTTTTAAATAAGTGAAGCATTTTGGTCGTTTAGCTCTAGCACAGATATCAGATTATATAAGGATGTCCCAGCGAGTGACCCGAATGAATCTTAGTCACCAATGATATTTCCTAAATGTTCAAAAATTATGAGTCAGGTCCCCTAAAATCTTGAGACTGGGTAAACATTGTACAATTTTTAAATGTGCATATTTCTTTTCTCTTTGATTTTGCTCCTGTTATTGCACTCATTTTATATTTTCAAACCTTCCCCTGTAACAACATACAGAGCAATCACATTTTTCATGGAAGCTGAGATCTTCATGCAATCCTTAGTAGTTATCATCAGTAGTTATGCACTTGCCCAGGACCATGTCCAGTCAGGTCTTAAGTATCTCCACATTTTTCACTCTTTTGCTAAAGATCACCAGTTATTGTGAAACTCACAGCAAAACTGTAAGGATTGCCAAATTTAGTCTCTTAGGGTGAGGTGCAACAGGGTGCACACAGCACCTTGCATCTCTCTTGCATATCCTCAGTACAGTCTATCGTGTAAGCTATAGGCTAACAAAATAGTCAATCATTAAGTTACAAATCAAAAGTTATTCTCTTCAGCAAGAGACCACCTCAAAACCTGCCATCTGCTAATCCACCAGCCACCTGCTTACGTAGATTTCTACTGGCAGTTCTTACCAGGTCCCAGTTACTGCAGTGTGTAAGCACCTAAGCTTTTTGTAGAGTATCTTCACAATGAGGTGCAAAAGCATTCATCAGTCATCCACATTGCTTAACCTGGGAACAGCTGGGAAGCAAGTCATCACCCCTTGCTGTGGGAGGACTTGTGATCTAGAGTGACCTCAGGGGTGAACTTCTTTACAGATGCTGGATACAACACCACCTATAGTTCACATGGCCTTAATTGTCCTTCCTGGCATTTCAGTGATAGCATTTTGATATTTCATTACAGACCAGGTCAATACAGACCTTTCCCAGGGGGTTGCCCACGTTGCCTGCTACAAGGGCAGACGAGACTTACGAAGGTTGCTGTAAACACAATAGGGATGCCAGCAGCTAACAGCAGAAGCATTCTGATCTTCAAAGTAACCATATATGTCATGCCATTACACAGACTCTCAATAATATTTAGGCACTTCACTCCTACTGGACTGACCTAAGACTCAGAATAGGAGCTGGAGTTTCTGAGCAGCTCAAAGACAGATTACACAGCAAATGCGGTAACCTACGGCATCGACCTGAACTGGCCCACTGTTAGCACTCAAATGGCTGTCGCAGTCTTTCTTGGTGAAAAAATTGAACTCTAGACCACCTGTCAAATTTTGTTTTTGTTGTTTCAGTCCTTCTTTCCTTTAAAAATATCAGAAGCATGCAGTAAGCCACAAGGTTAAAGCCACACTGAAACAAGAGAGGGTCAAGTGCTAAAGCAGGGGCTTTTTCTGCTCTCTCCCTCAGGCAGCTTGACAGTGGAGGGCAACACAGAGTGCAGCAGGGAACCGAGTTATCATTCACATAAGCAAACAGGATAAAGTTCACTTCACGAACACTAAGGGCAGTGTTTTTTCGCTTTGGAAACTCAGCTACAGCTTTAACACTGTATTTGCTTAGAGGTAATATTAAAATACTGCTTTTTAAAAAACATTAATTTGTCAAGTTTGGAGCAAAAATAAAGAAATTCTCACAGAATGCCTGTCCATGTTTTTACAAGCTCTGTATTACCATTATTTGTCCATGTAATACAGACTGATTTTTTTTCTGAGACCCAAGGATGTCATTTTTCATATAGATGGTGCCCACAATTATACAGAGAATACTTTAAGCAAATACTGTAGCTGAAAACATAAGAAATTTGTACACCTTTAATTACTATATTTCTGTTACTTACGACATTACTTATTGTGGTTCATAGGTCTGAAAAAATGCTCAATGAGGTATAAAAGTAGGCATATAGTGTGATGATATATCTTACAAGAATACCATGTTTGTATTACTGAAAACACATAAAGCAGTAATTTTACAATACATATACTGATAAATACTTGATTAGGACAAACCTGAAGCTTAAGTCCAAGTTTTGGTTGTCCATGACTACAGCTTGCGTAGATGTACACACATGCACACACACTGGAATGAAATGCCTGAACGTGTCTTGTTATTTTCTTTTTTGGATGAAAAGGAAAAATCGCTTCCTCCCTGTCAGTGTATAGTTGTAACCTTTATTTATTTCTTAAGACCACACTAGCCATCATACATGAGATGACTGATTTCAAGAGCTGGTAGGTTTCCTTGTGCACAGTAATTGAATTTAGTGTCAGCAGCTGGAGTCAGAAGAGTCTCACTTTACCTCAGAGTAAATTAAAAATGCTGGTGACCTTTCTTTTTTAAAAAACACTTATTGATGTATTTCACGTGTATATCACAATTTCTTTGGCATATGTTGTTCAGTTTGACACACTATTTGTACACATGTTAGTGCTCCTGTTTCAGTGTCATATTTGCTGTCCTTGTACCTCCCTTTCTCTGTCCAAACTTCTCCCAACTTCGAACATTTTCCTCTAACTGTCAGGCACCATTAACTAGAAAATAAAGCAGAGTGGAAAAGATTAACACAATAATTGAGAAAGATATTAGTTTGTATAATAATTTCATTTAGTTTCATATGTAATGATTTCATTATGAGCAAATATTTTGTTATGATCAATTTTTTGAAAGCCTTTTAATCAAATTCAGAATTCATGGCAAATAAAGCAGTCAGAGCAGAAATGTTTGCATATTGAGCAAAGCTTCCACAGTCCCAGTTTTTATTTTCTCCATTGCTCTGATCCCCTGCTCAGTCTGCTTCCCCCATCCCTCAGCCTCACCACTTTGCCTGCCTCCTATGTCTGACCTCCCTCTTGGAGCTTTCCTTGGAGGAGTTAAATCTCTACATTACTTTTCACAGTAAAATAAAATTATTATTTAGAATGTCTAGCTTGTAAACTTTCAGCAGTATAAGTATTTGTATTCAGTAAAGTCCTGGTTTATTAGCTATATACAAGAAATACACAGTTCCTCTGACCGAACAAGATAGATTATAGCCAAGACATTTCCCAACAAATTATCAAACTATGGAATCTGCTGTTTCATGATCAATAGATGGTGTAATGCAAGAAGTAATTTCATACCTCTCTGGCTCCTGCAATGAAATAATTTTATTATACCAGAATTATATGTATTATCCTCAAACTAACTGTACAGCTGAATGTGTTATCTCGGGAAACATACATATCCCCAAAGTGAACTGGCTGATGCTTTAACAGTGCTTTCTTTTCCAACTTGTTGGCCTGAGAAAGCAATCTGTCTTGAATGTTTCTAAGAAGCTAGTGCTTTAAGGGAAGAAGTGTAGTATTTCATTTGATCTGGGCGTTTCAATTATTATTTCCTTTGCTGGAAACAAGAAAGAACCAGAATTTATGTAGGAATAAGAAATTAAAAGATCTTTTCAAATGGACCTTGAACTGAGGCAATTACTGTAATTCCCATTGATTAAACTGATTTCTTGTTTAAATATTTAAACAGTCTGACAAGGCAGACAGCCATTTTTGTACCTAAGGTCCAACACTGCAAAATAAGAGTTGGTATTTACATCTTTGCTGGTTTAAGTATATTCTCTTTTGGACATTGTTGCTTCATGGGTCTAAGTTACACCCTCTAACCTGCAGGCTTGAAATATTACTCATGTAAGAGACTACAATGATTAAGCATTTGCTGATTAAGCAGTGCGCTACTAACAAAGTAATTGCCTAATAATATAATTAAATAATAAGCATATCACTACTACTGATTTAGTTATATCATTTTGCATAATTATTGCGTACCATTTTGAAGCTATTATCACTCAAGTATTATGAAACACACACAACTACTACTGAATTACAGCTCTATCACCCTTTCCTCCCCCCACCACTTAGTACTTGGCTGCAAATCCATCTGTCTTTACCATACCCCACACCAAGTCTTTCAGACATCGAGCTGATGGAAAGTTCAGTGGGTTGTCTACAAGAGCTCCCTCCAGCACCCCAGAAGATGGGCCAGCATCCCAGTCCACAGGTCACCTTCACTAGTGTTTGTGGAGACATGTGCTCCAAGCATCGGAAGATTCACCCCCTCCTGTGTTCCTTACCTGATTTTATACCTTATTCCAAATTACTGAATTTCCAGAGCCACCTTTTTGCCATTCTTGCACCTCCTTTCCTCTGACCAAACTCTTCCTATGGACCGGAGGTGGACCAGATCCTTTGCTTGAAGACATATCTGGCTCCTCCTCACCTTTGAGTGTAGTGGACCTATTTTGTACTTTTAAGTCCTTCGATGGGGCAGGATCCTTCCTCTTGGTGCTAGAAGTCACCAGCTTCCACCCTTTCCCTTCTCCAGAGGTTGCACTTACCGTAAGACTAGGTGTGGACACTGCCTAATTCTCTACTGCAGTTCGGGTCCAGGCCTATTCAAGCTGCTGCATCTCAGAGAAGATCCCATCTTTTCCAACACTGCAGAGCCTGCTCTCTTCCTTCTTTAACTCTTCCACTTGGTGGCACATCTCCTCCAAGGTGACACAGCTCCTGCAGGACAAAAGGCCACCTCTCCTGGCATCAGAGAGAGGCTCCAGGCACTCCTGCAGTTTGGGAGTTGTAGGACTGCATCTGCCATCTGAAGATCAGTCTGTGCCAAAGCCTCTGCCCTAGCAGGGACAGCTGCCCAAGCACCTCCTGGAGAAACTGCCCTACCACCTATCACCACTACAACTAAGCACCCAGCTCTTACATAAACCCGTCCCAAGCACCGGCTAAAAAGATGTTTGATCCTTCCTAACTGGGGGCAGCTGCAACAAAGGCTTCAGTCACTTTGAGTCAAGAGTAGCTGATCATGCTTTTGTTAGAAGGTGCTAGAGCTTCCTTGGGATTGCACCCTTGTATCTCCCTTTACCTTGTCCTTACCCAGCAGTAGCAGGCACCCTTAGGTTTCTCAGAGGTTTCCCAGGCCTTCGCCAGTGATACTGGACTTTGTCCCCAGAAGATCCAGAAGCTCCTGAAGCAGAAGCCAGAGAGTGACACACAAACTGTTCCATCTGTGGCTGCCTTGGTTAGCTGTGCTCATGAGGGTCCCCATAACAGAAATTACTGAAACACCACAGAGAAGCTAAAAAAAACTGGACCCCCACCAGCTTGGACCAGCTCAGAGATAAGCAAGCCCCCTGAAGTTGTGTAAAGGGAGATATCAGTTAGATAACCCCAAACACCTGGAAAAGCCTAAGCAATCTCTGTATAGGCAAGCTCTGAATTTGGAGGGGAAACATTTGCTGTTCTGGTTTTTCATGATTGTTTTCCTAGACCAACCACAATGCAAATCTAAATTTAAACTGTGAATGGGGGATATACTAAATTAAAAGGCTGTTTCTTAGGGTGGTCTGTTGGCAATCCTATGATACTGGTAGCAGAAGTAGGGCACAAAAGCCCTTGCCCAAAGCCTGACCTACTTGTATTGACCTGATGCTGCAGGTTATCTGGTTGTGGACTGACACTCAGGACAGCCAGAATTTTGGACTACCACAAAGACTTTTCTTTGTGGCCTCGTACTTTGTTGTATCCCCTGATGGCAAAGTTATAGTTTGGTACTTACTACATGTGCAGACCTGGCGTTCATCTATTTATTTGCCTCTCAGGCTGTATAATGGAAGATTTTGCAGACACCCAACTAACCCATTGACCACTAAAAGAGAAGAAGGAGAAAGCAGCCATGAGATCAGGCACAGATCTACAAGAAAGCCTTTTCTCTAAGACTGAGTGGCCTCAAACTTCTCTGTCTTTAAGCTTTGCAATTTTTTAAAATCCCAGTGATTGCATGTACACTGCTATGTGGAGCATACTATAGGTCAAACTTGAAGTCCAAATAGATGTTCCTCTACATTGCTGCACTGTAGGATGTCCCCATGATCCGCAAAGTGGTGAGTTTTCAGGCTAAAGGGAAATCTTGGGTATAGACGCCGTTTAAAGTGTCTCTTACAGCTTACTTGTCCTATGGACAGGATCAGGCATCTTTCTACCCAACATATCCTCAGGATAGCCATGACAGACGATACAAAAATTGCTGGTATAGTGCAGATGAAGCATTTGCAGTCAAGATGTCCAGCAGCAGAGTTTTCTTACATGCTTGTTTGCAGTTCATTCATGAGGACCTTTGCACAGATGGCAGAAAATTAAACAATAAAGTCTGAAGAATGTAAATATGCTCAGGGCAAACAGAAACCTGTGGAGACCTATAAAGGGAAATCACTACATTCTCAGCCTCCATTTTATCAATGTTTTGTTTACTATACAAACGTAGGAGAGGCAGAGGTGATGGGGCATTTGCTCAGGAATTATTCAGCACCATCTGGCACCTAGAGGTAATTAGTCTGCACTGTACCTCCTTTGGAAACCATAGCAACTCTACAATAACTTAATTGTGTTCTCTGATGATGGCATAATAAATAATAAGTGCCACTGCTGTAATATACTAATTAATGCATTCTCAACTGCCCAGCTGCTGTATACAAATGTACTGTCTATTATGGGTTTCTTGGTAAGAAGTGTTTGCAAAACAGAAAAAGAAAAGGATTCAAAAAGAGCATAATTTTGCATGACATCAGTCCTGGATAAAAGCAAGGAGAAGCTGGTACATGATTTAATTGATTAACAATTGCAGGAATATAATTAATGTCAGTCAATATGGTTTTATGGGAAATAGATCCATTTTGTCCAACAAATCTAATTGCATTCTTTAAGAGCATAAGTTTTGTTGTTTTAAAGTAACTAAGCAGATGTAATCCACACATCTCTGTAAGGTATTTGATGTACTGCAACATGACTACAAATCAGTGTTACACAGTATCAATAAAGTGCATGTTAAAAAAGATAAAGAAACAGCTAACAAATCAGAGAGGGGAAAGCCAAACCTCAAAACCACAGTTCAACTCAGCAAAATGTAGGTTTTTACATCTAGAAACAATGAATACAAGCTATACAGCCAAAACAAATGAATCAGAAAAGTAGTGAATCTGAAAAATATCTCTAAGTAACACTAGATTCAGAAATTCATCTAGAATGTTGGAAAAAGAATACAAGCTAGTGGAACCAGTATTGATAAACCCGGTGTCAGAATATGGTAATAAAGTTCGGGTGCATGCTTGCATGCAGTGCAGGCAAGAGTGAAAGAAATTATTCAAGATTGGAGGAAGTACTCTAGAGCATAAAAATGTGGACATGCTGCAGCACTGGCCAAGATACTGTTTGTCAAGCTAGCAGCGGAATGTCGTACAGCCACAGCAGCGCAGTGCAAACAAGCCCAATGTCATCTCCTCCTCGACTGCTTCCAGAATTTGTGCTAGTACTTCAGCATAAGGCTGCCCTGCATTGTGAACACATTCCAGCTTGCTCAAAACTAGCCCAGGGATCTCTAACCAAGCACAGCATCACGTTATTTAGACGTGGCAATACTCTGCTGAGTTTGTGTCCAACTCCATTCAGACACCACGGAATATGAGAAACTGAAGCCAAATGCACATTAATGTCCTCAATTCAAGTAGAATACCTTTCAGGAACATCCAAGGGACTGGGCTCAGTCCAGGAGTAGATAGCAGAAATACAGTGGCCTGTGATACATTGGGGATGTTACAAGAAATGATCACATGGCCCCAATCAGTGAAGATGAACCTATGATTTCATAAAAGTATACAGTCACCCCATTCCCAGTCTGTGATTACCACCATTACACTGTCACACTGTGGAAAACCAGCAGTGTGATGAACCCGTCCTGGCACAGTACAAAATTTGTAAATACTGTGGTTTTGTTGAGCCTGAATTTAATTAGTCAGACATATTTTAAAATCAGGTATTTGTCAGCAAAATAGCTCCAGTAAAACCCGCATTCCTCAATAATAGCAAACTGAATTCTGAAATTTGTATAGGAAAAAAAGTGAAATTTATCCAACAGAACACTCTTTAATGAGAGTTGAGTAAGAATGCCATTGCCATGCATTAAGAATGGCAAGACAAATCTCTCCTTAGTGACAACCATATTCATTTTGTAAAACATTGGCACAAATCATGTTTATACTTCTCTTATCCTCTCCCCAGGCCTGTCAGTCATGTTAGTTTTGACCCACCTTTTTTTCCTAATCCAGATATGACTGTGTTGTTTTCCCAGCTCCCTAAGAATGAATGCACATTATGAAATCCAGTGCGAGTAAATACACTTGTATTCAAAGTGGTGACAGAAATATTTTATAACCTTATTATTACAATTCCCAGTCCCATGCTAGCTTAGGCCTAAACTGTGCCTCGATCCCTCACAATAGACCTAGCATGCTTTTATGGCAGTATAAATGGTGAGTTATGAACAGCTGTAGAACAAAGATATTGAAGATACTATCATATACAGTAAAGAAAAATATTTGTGGTTCAAAAATGTGATGACAGGTTAAAATATATTGATACACCACAAAAAAAATTTAGCCAAAGATATACACAGGGCTTTCAGAAAGAGCAAATAATCACAAAACATTCAGGAATTATGCTTCTACCCATCATGATTCATATTTGAGTCACACGGTAAGTGAAATTAATTTGAGTCACAGGCATAAGTGTGAATACGTTTTCCTGTGGGAAGCTAAGAGTTGTTTTGACTCATTATTAGTACTGTCGCAGATGGCCATTCCCAAATATCTAGGGAAAAACAAAATCCCACGAGGCCTAATTCTGCTGAACTCATCCCCATTCAGGCTCACAGAAAGAAACAGGAAAGTGATTGAGCAGTTTCTTCCCTTTCTCTGGCAGCCGACCCTTCCTTTAGATACACGTCATAACATCTATTTACGTTGATTTTTGCCACAGTGGTGGCAAAGGGCTTTTGAAGATTTCCAAGCCTCTCCTTTTGCGCGTCGATGCAATACATGCAGTCTGCCACAGGAGGGTATGCGTCCCAGTAAATAAACACACCGCAGTGGCTACTCCATCATTTACACCTTGCCCTGACCAGAAGGAACTGGATGGCACTACGAGCCTGGGGTATTTTCTGAGGGCAGCAATATCCCACTGCCGCCAGCTCTGTGTCAGCAGGACACACAGCAACATCACAGCAAGAGCTCTCGGGCAAAAACAACTTTTCACCACTTACAAGATGACCACAATTATTTGACAGGCTCAGACAAAAATCTATAGCTTTACATCTACTTCTGTGAAAAGCAGATGATAGTGTAATAATTTCATGCAAGCAAGTCAATAGAAATTTGTTAAATTGATTTCTATCTTTTCAAATACTGAAAAAGCTAAAGGGCTACTATTACCTTCAGCTGAACCAGTTTCAGCCCAGGGCTGAGGAACAGGCTTCCCCATACATGCTATAGACCTGTGTAACTGAGGCAGAATTCAATGATGTATGTATTTTTTCCTGATTCCATGATATGAGCATACTTCATTGTTCATTTTCAGATATACTGAGAGTTAAGCATAAAAATAACAGTAACTGTGTCTATGTAATGTGTGGAGTGGGAGGAAAAGGGGGACTTTGAAACAATTTCAGAATTAATAATGGTGTGCTATTCTAAGCACTGCTATTTTATACTAACTTCACAGAAAGTTCAAAATTGTTTAAATGCCTTTTGTCAGATGAGCAATACTAATTGCACAAAGTATCTCGTGTTCTTTGCAGAAGGAGGGAAGGGGATTGCTCCATTTCCCTTCCTTTCCCCTTCTTTCCCAACCTTCTCCTTTCCTTCCTCCTTCCCCACATTTCTGCAACTTGCATTTTCGTGTTAGAAGTAACTCTTAGCTCCACAACCTCGATAGCACTAAGCTAATAGCCAGCTATCTAGCGATCACCAGAGCACCTAGCTGGGGCTTTGTCCTTACTAGACATTTATGGATATGTGCTGAACACTAAAAGTTTGTTCCAGATGAAATCCAGCCTGAACAATTCAATGGATCTCACCCCTACTAATAAGTCTAAGTGAGATACTTCAGCAGTTTGTGTTGACAGCCATCATCAATCACAATACAGAAAGCAGTTCACATCATTTACTGCTTAGACAGGTTGAGATCTTCCTCCATGACTCTAAATCCACAGCGTCACTTAGGTAAACTTAGCCTCATTTCCAAGAATAGATGGATAGATGCTAGTTGCCCTGGTTTAGATATCTTTCCAGGCAACTTAAAAATAGATCTAGAATATCTAAAAGTTCAGATCCAATTTTGTTGGGAAATCTCCCACCACAGACACTGCTGCCCAAAGACCATCAAGATAGAATAAGGTGTTAGACCTTATGCTTCATGGCAGAAATTCACATGCCACATTCCCAGGCTGCTTTCATTCTCTGTCTCTCTTTCTGGTCTAGATAAAACACTGACTAACAAACTAATCCTGTTTGCTTCTTTCTCCTATGACACATGAGATACCATAGCTAGCGCCATTGGGAAATGCTATCTAAAAGATGCAAAAGAGGAATTCCAAAAGCTTTTTGTTGGTCACAAAGTAAATATAAGGAACTACAGTTTATGCCATGAGCAAGAAAGCAATGCCATATCAATGATTTCATTTCTAGTTGTAAACAGGTCATTTTCCCTCCCATTTGGATATAAGCACACTGCCAAAGTGAAAGCCCTCAAGCCTCGTTTATAGAGCCTTTGCTAATTTAGTGTCCTCCCAGTAATCGGAGAGTAAAGGCTTGAATATGTTATGTGAACAATATCTTCTTAATAAATTACTGAATTAAAACTAATGACCCTGGAATTCCTATGATATATGCAGCCATGTAGCTGTTACAACTTGGTGTTCTCTGTGCCATGCATTTCGTTTGCTAAGCATTGACCTCTTCTCGGGGCTGCTGTCATGCTACAATGTAGTTGATGAAGAAAAAGGCAGCACATGGTAGAGAAAATACTCCTTTCGGGCAAGCTTAACTTTGTCCTACCATGTTTCTGCCATTTCTTCTCATCTGAAATAGAAGGAACTCAACCCTAAAATAAGTGGGTGCTCTTCAAAGTCAACCGAAAACTCTAAGGAACACCTCAAAAAGGGAAAATGTTCAGGGATGATTAAGGCAGAGGTGTTCTGACAAAGACAACGTCTCATCTGGATCTGCAAGGGAAGTGTTCAGTGCCAGGAATTTTCACAGCTTTCACCCTGAGGACTCTCACGCTCGAGACAGCCTTGGCTCTCCAGCTCCCCCAGAGAACGTGCTACCCTTGCTCTCCTCCTCCTGCCTCCCACAAGCTAACATCTGCTAGCATTACTTAACACCAGTTAGCAATAGCTGACATTCTCTAGAGAAGCAGGAGCTTCTTGAAAAGTTTCAGCCCAGCACCTCAGCAGTCTGCGGAGGTCTGCCTGCAGACAGAACTGCCACTGACCTGCTTCCATCCTCTCCAGGTTTCAGTTCCACTTCGTGCTTGCGGAGGTGCTGCCACAGCCTCCCCAGGAGCACACTGCATCGCTCACAGCCTGTCCTTGCCCCGTGCTCCTGCGGAGGGGTTGGTCTGGGCCAGGCACCGGTGTCATGGTTTAACCCCAGCCAGCAACTAAGCACCACGCAGCCGCTCACTCACTCCCCCCCCACCCAGTGGGATGGGGGAGAAAATCAGGAAAAGAAGTAAAACTCCTGGGTTGAGATAAGAACGGTTTAATAGAACAGAAAAGAAGAAACTAATAATGATAATGATAACACTAATAAAATGACAGCAGTAGTAATAAAAGGATTGAAATGTACAAATGATGCGCAGGGCAATCGCTCACCACCCGCCGACCAACACCCAGCCAGTCCCCGAGCGGCGAATCCCTGCCCCCCCCTTCCCCGTTCCTAAACTAGATGGGATGTCCCATGGTATGGAATACACTGTTGGCCAGTTTGGGTCAGGTGCCCTGGCTGGGCATGAGAAGCTGAAAAATCCTTGACTATAGTCTAAACACTACTGAGCAACAACTGAAAACATCAGTGTGTTATCAACATTCTTCACATACTGAACACAAAACATAGCACTGTACCAGCTACTAGGAAGACAGTTAACTCTATCCCAGCTGAAACCAGGACAACCGGGCTGTGCGATCTGCTGGATTGCCTTCATGTAGAGCAATGAGAAGGTTCTGCTGGGCCACATTTCAGGGCTTCATTCTAATCTTTGGTTTTGCTAGACTAAAATCACAAGCAATTTCCATAACCCCATTAGGCAAGGTAGTTCAGGAAACACTGACAACCTACATTATATGATTATTGTAATAATGAGGTCTTTCATCAGGGAAGTCTATGAATAATTAATTCTAATTAAGTAGCTGATAGACACAGTAAATCATTCATCAGTGCTTGAGCCCTGCACATTACAGATTGTAATAATTTTCCTGTTAGCGTAAATGCTGAGCAAGAGAGTCTAATCAATGAAAACATTATTAAAGATTTGTGTCACTGCTAAGAAACAAATTGGAAAATTTCTCCTCTGCCTTTGTTTTCCTTATTTGCTCTTGCAATATTAGGCAGTAGTTGTCCTTGGCCAATGACTCATTCTTACTGCAGCATTATTTGAAAAATAGGAGTGAAGCAGCAAGTACAACAGTAGGAAGAATAAGGAAAAGAAGAAGAAAGATAGGCTATAGACAGAATGTCACTGGCTTTCTCTATTAAGAAAAGTGATGAGGAAAATTTTTCTAGAAAGTGCTGAGCCAAACATAGTAGACACAGAAAGTCTATTTTGGAGAGCTTTACGTTCTCTGGACTGTCATGACACCTACTGCATATAATTCAAACTTTTGGATTAATAAGGTGGCACATTATACCTAATTCTGGGATCAGATACCCCTGAATTGTTCAGGCTCTGTTAGTAAATTCTGCAAAAATTTATACATATTTGAAAACTAACGGCAAAATCAATGTAATAAATATGGTTGTGATTACATATAGAACCATAATGCAAGAAACTATAAATATTAACATAGGATCCATATTAACTCAAAGTCTGAAAACTTATATATATATATATCCCCATTATCTATGTCAACTGGACAAAGTTCTCCTTAAACTCAAGTGCTCACACCCTGCACAAGAGAGGGAACCAGAGCACACAAAGAATTCTGGCAATGTTACAGGCGAGGAGATAACACGTGGAGGAGCAGTGGCTTGGCCACTATCTCTTTGATAAATGCTGAGCCTTTAGACAGGCTGGCTTAAGATTTATGAGTTAGAATGCTGTTGAAGTTTTTGTCTTTGACTTGTGAATTCTGCTGTTTTCATAATGCCAATTTTCCTTTTTTTTTTTTTTGTCCAGAAAGGGAATGATAATCTAACTCGAGGAAGGAACCTTTATTGAGATTCTCCAAGTATCCTGAGACTCCATATAAAGCCATGACAGACAGCAACTTTTGCAGTAGCTTAGACATTTAGAATTTAGTTAAGGATCCAGGTCTTAATGTGCTTGGGATATGAGATAATAAAAGCAGGCTTTCAGTGTTACATCCAATGTGAATAAAATGGAGAAAGTATAAGTCAGACTACAATTTTTAGAGAAAAACCCTA
Organism: Buteo buteo; assembly: GCF_964188355.1. Taxonomy (NCBI): domain Eukaryota; kingdom Metazoa; phylum Chordata; class Aves; order Accipitriformes; family Accipitridae; genus Buteo; species Buteo buteo. Next base: position 27,477,408 of record NC_134171.1, on the reverse strand, counting down.
ATTACAAAACGCAATAGCAGCAAATGTAAGAAGTAATTTCAAAAAAACGCATCAAGAACATTAAGGATGATTCAAAAAAATTTAAATTGCTAAGTCTGTGAAGAAAAAAACATGTAAAATCAATGCCCATAAAAAAAATATATGAAGGTAGTCATGCAACTATAGGAGAAGTAATTCCTCAACAATTTTCCTGGGTTTTATAAGTTTTCAATTTTTTATGATAGCAATATTTAAAAATACAGGAATTTGAATAGATGTCTACCAAGAAACCAGAACTTGAAAAAAGGGAACACAAGTAAAATTAAAAAAAAGCAAGCCTGTAAACAAAAGTCTCAGATTTTATGACAACATTCCTCCAACACGATATTTGCCTATTTTGTATTTTCACAGCACTGCAGTAGCCACTGCCATAGGAGACACTGATCACCTTATAGTTATGTTTTTTCACTACTGTGAATTGTATGTATTGTCAGAAACATATCTTTTTATCTGGAGCAGAAAATAAAAACCTCGATAGCATACAAGTGCCTACTTGCTCAGACCTGTAAGTACAAGCATAATGTTGGTCTGCAAGAAAGCAAATGACATTTGCATCTGTCTTTGTAGAATCAAGGCTGGAAGTTCCCATTGATGTAGAAGAAAAAAGATTTATATGGCAGCTGGAAGAAATTATAAATCATGCAGCACACTTCTCTGGCATGAAATTGCAATAAATATTGTACCTTTCTTTCCTTCCCTTTCAGCGAGTGTATACTTTGCCATCTCTAGTTACACACCAACACAAACTCAGAAATAGGTTTTTTTAATTTTCAAATGTTATTAATGTTCAAATGTTATTTCAGTTATCTGCAATACCTGGGCATAGCTCAAGGTGGAACTCTCTTATTTTCCTTCATCTTGACAAAAAAAAATACCAATAGTGACATTTTTTTAGTAATATGAACAAAAATATCAAAGTCCATGTATTCCTCAATAACATTTTCTTCATTGAAAAACAATCTCTTTCCCAAGAAGCAGAAAATAAGTCCAGGGAAAATGGATAAAGCAGTGTTTTAATACTTTTCTCTGTTTTACTTGATAAAAACTGTTTTGCCTGTTTTGAGGCCAAGTGGAATGATCCAGCAAAAAGAGATAACAAAGCTCTGAGCCAAATCCACGGCAGTCAATGGAAAGCACCTCACTGATTCAATAATATTACAGTGTATTGAATATTACATTCACTATTCAACAAATATTGAATGCCATCACCTTCAATACGAGCCAGATTAATCCTAGTTTAGTTCTCTTGACATTCGTTTACTGTCTAAAATGTATCATTTTTCCCTTGAGAGATTCCACCGTAGTTTTTTCAGAATGTCTCCATTAGGAGAAGGCAGAGTAACGTCAGTACGACGGAGTAACGACGGAGCTGAAGAGGCTGCATGTGCCCTATGGCATTTCAGTCAGATGGTACCCTTGTCACCTGGCCATGGAGAGAAGAGTCCCCGACCGATGACAGCCAAGTGAGCTGCGGTCTACCCGGCAGACTTTACAGAGCCTTTCTCTCATCAGCACGTCTTTTATACATGGCGTAAAAGGAGCACAAAAAATCCCGTGCATATTCCAAAGTGCAGTAGGGCTTCCAGAGGATATGCTGGATAGACCCACACCAGAGTACGGCTCTTATTGCTGAAGGAGGCACAGAGGAAGGTCTAGCAGGCAAATGAATTAAAATTTCCACATGTCTGCAGTTACACAAATAAGGTGTTTAACAAATGAGCCGATGAAGATGGGATCTGCGACAATGCTAAGCAGCAAGCCAGCCACGGCACAAGGTCTCCCTCTTGTTTTAACAAGATGGACCCATGCTTCTTGCAAGTAAACCCCATTACCATGGGATGTGTGAATCATGCAATCATTTCTAATGTAAATCTCCTTGTCTGAGAGCATTAATATGACAGTTGATGTTCCACTGGCAGGGCTGGCAGACTACAGAATGGGAACTGGTGTACAGAGGCCACCTCTGGTTTTATGAGCAATACCTTTATAGACTATAGGGTTATAATGTTTACCAGAAATTTTTACTGTGTCCTTCAATATTTGTTCAGCTCTATGAGTCCACAAATGACTGAGTATCTTTTCTGGGTTTAATTCATATTCTGTATATTGAAACAGCCAATCTAAATGTTACTTTCAAGTTAAAAATGTGTATCTAAGTTACAAACACTAAACCCCATCCTCAGGCAAACATAATTTGTAATTCCCATTTACCACTTTCACATTTTAAGCCAGTCACATTTAATTAAAACTGCAGAAGTAGTCTATTTGTTGTAAATCCTAGTACAGTCAATACATCAACAACACTGTAAAAAATAAATAAATCAATGCTGCTTTTACTTAACCAAGTTTTCAAGCACATGATGCATGATTGCTTTAGTTTAATCTTTTAACTCCTCCAGAGATTAGAAGAATGTTTCAGGATTGTTGCAATCAGGAGAAAGAAAGTCAGTAGTAACACACATGGGAAAATGTTTCATTCCTTTTGCAGTCAAATTTACAGGGTAATAATACAGTAGCTCTTGAACACATAAGTTTGAAAATGAATGTATTTCAGATGCACTGAGAATACAGGCTCCATTATCTTTATTGTGTAAGAGCAAAAGACACTCTATAAAATGAATCCAGGTATTTTACAAGAGAAGTTTATAACTCTTCTCTATACTGGAGCATTATTATAACTCCCAAGTATTTCTATACTGAAAGAGTGGCTATTTCCTTGTAAAGTTATATTAATTTAGTATTTCCTAGAAGAGAAAAATTCCATTTTTTTGAAACTGCTTTTTAAAAACATCTGTATCAAGGGCTGTATCAAGTCAGAGGACCAAAAGTCCTTCTAACTTGATAACCAGGCTCAGGCAATAACCAGTAATGGAGGCCTAGGAATGTTCTTTACTTTTGCAATTCCCAGAAAATCTCAAAAGAGACAGAAAAAAATTATGGAGGGAGTAAGAATTTTTTTCACTGTATTTCCTTACTGTTATGACTAACTGCATCTAGTTTAAAACTATAGTTATACAAAAGTTTGTTCAAATCATCCATTCCTTTACTGAGATTTTGTGCAATAATCACAAGTAAAAGTATCTAACTAAACAGGCAGATAATCAATCACCGGTACATGAAATTACACCCAAGTGTCAAATTGCACATGAAACCTGAAACTCTAGTACAAATATGGTCACATCTTTGCATAACTTTGATGCAGATTTCAGACCTTCTTTCTGAAAAGTTAAAACATTATAAGTCATGGAAGTTTTATATGATATGAAGAAATTATGCTAAATACTCCCCATTAATTATGTTATCTAAAACCACAAAATGTTTTGGAATACAATTAGTGTAAAGCAATCATCTGAGTTATTCTCTTTCTACATTACCTTTTTTCTCATTTATGGAAAAAAAAAACAACCAACATTATAAAAGACCAATTACATGGGGTGTACGTAGAATACTTCTGCCTGACAGTACAAAGTGCCCTGTGACATTTAATTGCTATTAAAACAGTTCACAGAAATTGCAGATGTCTATTTATGACACTTGTAACACAATGCAGATGCATGCTTCTCATATACATAATAGGATTTCTATATATGTCTAACAAATCTATTTGCTGCATACCTGCAGCTAAAATTTCATTACAAAACTGACACTTGGCAATAAGGTAATACCCTAAGTTGCCTAACAGGGCAGCAGACAAACCTAGTCTGTTTCCAGAAAAGTGACAAAAGCAATTTTTCCCCCCCAAATCAAAGTAGAGTTCTAGGTAAAATCCTTTGAGTTCTTTGAAACTGATAAACTGGCTTCTACTGAGAATAAGACGAGGACATAAGAAACAATAGCAGCCTGGGGCACCTGGCAATGATAGCATTAAGACATTGTGTACATCTCCCAGCTGAGTGTTTTTCCTAAGGTTGTTGAATTAGCCACTTTAAAAACGAAAGCACAATAACAGTGGTTTGAACAAACTGAAGTTTTGTACCAAGGTCACTTGGTCATGCCCACATGGAGCCAGTGATTGTTATACTATTTCTTGGTATGTAATTCTACGTTGGCAAAGTATGGAAACAGAAATGAAGTTATAAAAATAATTGCGTTGTGACCTTGAATAGAATCTGAACTCTGATTTGATTTCAAAGTTGTGATCTCTGGAGTGCCTCATCTACTTTCATTCTTGGAGTGAGGCCTGGGAGACTGAAATCACTGCATATATCTCCCCTACTTAGGGGAAAACAGTAGTATAACTAAGGTGAAGAGGTAAGTGATGTGTGCCTGCTACACGGAATTTTAAAGCAGCTATTCACAGAGAAAGTAGATGTTCCACATAGAAGCTCAAAGTGAAAGACAGTTCTCCATCTCGAGTACTTATATGATCAAGAGCAAAATTATTTGATCTTGTTCTGCTGTTACTGTTTGGAGGATGTTCTGAAGACAAATACTGAGATCAAAAATAATTGTGGCAATGATCTTTCTTTCAAGCCCTTGATGAAAAGCTGCACAAACAAAGCTTCTGCCTGCCACCAAATTAATGACAGTCTTTTATGATAATAATCGAAGAAGGCAAGGGTGATTCAAAGTCCCAAATTTAGATAAAAGATGACTTCTCACAATAACCCATCAGTTCTCTAACCACTGCTTCCCCCAGTGAGCACTCTGAAGAGGAATCTACAAGATTTTCCTCCAAGTCAACAATTTCCTAGTCATCTGCCTCACTGTCTTTACTGATGCTCTTCTTCTAGGCATTGACCTACAAGAACTTGTTTTCTAAGGGTTAATATAAGTTCTTAAGTTTAGAGCAGGACACATTACAACACTGCAATAACAATATCCTCTTGCAGCTAATATATAAATTTCATCTTTTTTTGTATCAGGTGCTCCATGAAAGATTAATAGTGCTTTTAGGCTGGCTTTGTTTTCTTTGTTGCTTCTTTTTCACTTGAGCACTGTGTTCAGCATCCTATTAGAAGCCCAAGGGACAGTGCCATTTTAAAGATCAACTCAGTCAGAGACGATGACCTACTAGGGCACAAGAACTGGCCTTAAGCTGTGTATATATTGCCCTTTGGTAGGGTCACACAATTTGGGGCCAGTTTTCCAGGCTCAGTGATGCTCTTCCACCCACCCCAGCTGCATCTTCACTGGAGGGTGTCCATACCACACTTTGGCAAGGAGGCACACAAGGTTTGGCTACGCTTGTTCACCTTGCCCTTCATGCCTTTCTGGCATGACAGACACCAGCTAAACCAGGGCTGAGGTCCTACCTGAACAAGAGGAAAGCCTGTCCTTGCGTCTTCAGTTGCCTCCTGGCTTTCAAGATCCTGGCTTTCAGGCTATCAAAGCCAAACCAGAAAGGCAGGTCTCATGCAACACATGAAAATGAGACTACATGAACATGGTGGCTACCCCAGAAAGCATTTCAGCCAACTTTTTCTCACTAAAGTAAGTGTCCTGGAGCAGTGAATAACATCAGTGATACTGCTTATAGCTTTGCTTTTAAAGCATGGCTGTTCTGCTCATAGGTGTGCCAGGAAACGTCTTCCATGAAGGCACCCTATTTGTCATAAGAATGCACATACACAAGAAAAGAGAAAGTACCTTAGAGCATGCAGCATGAGCGGCATAGAGATGGATGGGGACGTGCCTTAGAACAAAGCAGGCTTTGTAAGGTCACATCATCCAATACTTGCAATACTAGTAAAGGTGCTTTAATATGTCCGATATGAAACCTAAGAATGGCACCGATTTGGTGCCATTCTTCTAAAGACTATGCAATTGTCTAATTGTTGAGTAAGCTCATTCCTCCTTTGAGCTTAAAAGCCACAGTAGATCATTTCCCATACCAGGGTAGGTGGTTTGAAAATGACTGCCTCTTTCTTATTTTGGACAGTGCTTTGGACCTTAATGTTGTCTGGAGAATAAGAGAATAACTTACTAAAGGTACCACAGGACAGATGCCTGTTAAATGCAGCCTTAAACTCAGATCTGCCATTGCCATCAATAATCTTTCACCACTTCATCAGTTCTTCTGTTCTCTGTTAAACAAATGTTAAATTGATGTTTTAACTAAATAACCCACTCCACTAGATCTCTTTCCAGTTCCAGTTTTCAAGTTACATTCATTCCACAGGGCATCTCTCAGCATTACAAGTCAGCTACTTTTGCTTCACTGAGTTACCTGTCTTACTGAAAGCTACTGCTCTCCCTCTCCTTTTATTAAAAAAATAAAATGTCACCACCATAAAATATCAACCTTGCTTCAGGCTAAATAAGCATTATGCATGTCTGTAGCCCTACTTTCAGTATTGCCCTCTTCTTAGAGCACTTTGCTAACTACCTTGCTTCAGTGGTTTCCTGACTGTCTCCTTGCAGCTTAGTATGGGGTCATCTAATATCACCTTCTATTGGATCTCGAGGCTGATTTTGATATTCTCACTTGCCTTTCTTCACTGTCTACAAATGCAGTGGGAGAAAACTGTACAAATGTATCTATTGCATGGGAGATACAAGCCGTAAAAGAGCAGCAGGAAAGGAAATTATCATTTAAAAAACAAAAAACAAACAGTTGGATATTCTACAAGAATGTGTTTTGTGTCTTGAAGTGAAAAACACAGCAGGTTTCTCTCATATGTTTTTAGTTGCTCATCTTGATATCTTTACCTAGTAGGAGATTGCCTTAGAGTGAGAATTATAGCCATTTTCCAGATGATTTCACCCCCTGTTACAACATTGTTTTGGTTGTTTCGGAAGCAGTGAATCTCCTCTGTCTTGCCACATATCCAGACCTGTACCTCCTCTTTCCTCACCATTGCGCCTTTTTCCAACCACCTTTAACTATGCCATTTTATGACAATCATTCTTTATTTTATTAGACTCCCACCTTTGGAGATTGCATCTCAGGCCAATGAGAGAGGAACTGCCCAATAGAAAAGACAGGTCAAGGGTGAAATGGGTCTGGGAAAGAGAAGAGGATTGACTAAGACTACAAAAGTTATGAGTGGAAATAAGGCAAATTAAGGAGAAAAAGGCCCAGATGAAGGAAAAGAAGAAAAAAGTAAAAAGAAAAAAAAAAACAAACAAACCAAAAAAAGAAAGCCCAACACTGAAGTTTAAACAGATTATGAGAGTCAACTTAAATCCCCAAAAGCTCACACACATATGCTAACTTGACTCTTATGGGAACAGCATGGAAGTTGTGTGAGAAAAATATTTTACTGTATAAAGATCTTAAGATGACAGCAGGTCAGTGGCAAAACCATGATGATAATTTGCACACAGGGTGACAACAAGTCCCAAAAAATCAAGTGAGATAATCCCTGTTTATTTAGAGAAACAAAGCTCATGATTCACTATACGAAACGTAGAAGCAATGGGCCAGAGCACGACATTAAATCTTATATCTACAGGCACTATGCCAACAAATGCAAAAGCAGACCTGAGGAAAGAAGATGGAGAATGAATTATACATAAGCATTTCTGCAACTTTACAAGCATTTAAAAAAAGGAAATATAGGAATGAATATGCAAGTAACTCCTTTCTGTGTTGCAAGGTCTACTTAATAGCCTGGTGTAACTGAAACCCTACCGATTGCACCTCAGTGTCCCCAGGGCACATGCAGGGCCTCGAGACTAGCTCTTAAGAGGAGACATGCTGCGCCGTGTAAGAGAAGATGCAAGCAGGAGACTGCTGGGAAGGATCTCTACAACACTCCCCGATGTCTCTTCCCCGAAGCCAGTATCCTGGCAGTGTATTCCTGAAATCTTCACAAGGCAGGATTCTCGAACATATATATATGTATACATTTACATATATACACCAGGAACATACATATATTTACATATATTGCAAACTATTGCCATTACTGAAGAAAACCGTGGAGCACATAGCTACGCAGGTAGCAGAGATCTTGAAACCGAAGTCAGTGGAAGGTCTGTACAAAGAGCTCCTTACAATACAGAGATGGAAGAGGAAGATTTGTAGGAACTATGTGTGTCCAGATAAGTATGTCATTTCAGGTTTTTAGGTTTAGAGTTAGAGTTTGTAACTTTAACATTTTCCCACTTAGAAAAAAAAAAACTTTTTTTTTTGCTTCTGTGTTCTTACCTAATATGTTTTACTTTAATGCATCTTTCAGAAATGGCCAGGCTATGTGTAATGGGCAAAGAATGCAGTGTGTCTCCCTTCTAGAAATGAGAACAGAAAACATGGGAGCTGCAATCACAGATATTTTTAAAAGAGTACATGCTCTGCAGGTACATGGGTATTCAACAAGAAACACAGTAATTTTACTGGAATGTCTTCCCCTGCATGTGAACATACCCTATTGACAGTAGCAGCCATGTTGTATTACGTATAGCTACAATATAAAGGACAGACAAGATCAATATCTCCCATGAAAATGATGAATATTTTTGGTTAGACTTTAATCTGTTCCATTTAAATTCATGACTCACTTCTTATGTGTAGCTGAGATTTAAGGAACTACATTTAAATCAAAGACAGTGAAATTACAATATTTTGACAAAGCAAAATGGTTAGTGTTCAAAGTTTTCTACTTCAATAGCACCACAGATTTTTAATATGTTAAAATTAGCAAAGTATTATTAGAAATTATTCAGTGGTTTTAATGGTGGGTCTTGTCCCCATTAAATAAAAAAAAGAGAAATTTAAACAGAAATTTACATCAAATAGGCAACTCTTTAAAATCCTTACTGTATGTTTAATTTCCATTTAACTTCTCCTCTAAAATTTCAGCCTGATGGTGATGAGTACTGGCTTGGACTGAGCCCTCCCCAGTAGATCTCCTGGCCATGCTTACACGTCCATAGCACTACATGCCTCTCTTTCCCACCCTACCTCAGAACTGGCCAGCATTTGGCAATTCCACCCCAAATCTGAACTATCTTAGGTGTTTATTCCTATGATTGTCTGGATATAGACAAATCTACCCTATCATTTCTCCTCCTCTAATGCTGTCTCCAAGCCAGAATGATGGTCCCAGCACCCATAGTACCCCAGATAATAGACACACATAGTCATGGCTTCTTCCCAGCATCTAAAAACCCACAGACAGTCCACTCCCAAGTAGGACTGCAGGGAGTTGGTTTCCAAGATGGTTTACTCCCACGATAGACAGAAGTGGGGGTGATAGAGACAGATCAGCAAAGCACCTCTTCTGTGAGCAGGCTGAGCCGTGTAGAAGACTAGATTTTGGAGACCTCAGGTTTTCCACAGCAGAAAAAGGAATGCAACCTCCTTGCGGCAAGCTCCTGTATGGATCCCAAGAGGCCACAGTGTCTGTGAAGAAAGACTTCAGTGATAGCTGATATGATCAGTAAACACCATGCCAGCAAGTATATTCACTATTCAAGAAAAAAAACTCAGCCGTTAGCTTGCACCTGCATCAGCTGACAGTAGATGGATGGGTTGCATGGCAGTTTCTGCATGAAGTCCAGGAAGCTGTGGTGTGCTGGATTTTTTTCTCTCATTTATACAGTTTTGCAAAAGACCTCCAGATATGCAATACAAAGGTACTGTCTCTGGTTTTGACCCTACTCTCTACTGTGTGCTCAAAGGTGCTGGAAAACTGATAAACTGATGATGCAGGAGTTGCTAAGTCAGGAGATACAGACGCTGGTCCGGCAGAGAAGGGAGCTGACTCAGCAGGACTGGCACTAGTAGCAGAGAGATTAGATGAATCTAGAGCCAGAAGTGGGAAATAGTTCTTTCTCAGCAGCCAGCCTGCAACAGCAGTTTCTACTTTATGAGCCCTGAGAGAGACCTGGATCGACAGCAGCTGCAAGAGCTATTTGTCAGGACCTTTCAGTCTGGTCCTGAACCTTCCCTTACTCTTTGCCATTTACAGTGAAAACTAAATGGCAGAAGTGCTGGGCGAACCTAGCTGACTCAGGAGGACGTGGGGCTGGAGTGACCTCTCTGGCTGGTCCCTCAGCTCTCAGGGTCCTGGGAAGTGCTGAGCATGAGGCTGGAAACTCCTCCTGGGCAGGTGAGTGGGCAGGATTCAGCTGGGCGTCCAGCCAGCAGTCGGCCTTGGGCACCCAAGGAAGGTCCTCAGGGCATATTCCTAAGCTCTCCTGGGGGGGGGCTGGGGTTAATAGGGCTTGTTGCATGTGTCTCCTCTCCTGACTATTGCACAGGGAAAAAGGAGGTCCCATTGTTCGGTTTATATTTTTCTGCGCTGACTGAAAATAAGCCGTTTCTTAAATATGTTTTCATCAAGGCACCACCAGCTCGGATGGTGGTCTCAGCTGTGTTCTGCAGCGAGGCCGTTGGCTGGAACTGGCTGTGTCCAGCACGGGGCAGCCCCCAGTCCCTCCTCAGAGGCCACCCTGCAGCCCACCCACTACCAACACCTTTGCACCAACACCCAGTACACCTGGGCTTGACCGGCTTATGGGACGGCACTAGACACAGTCAGAGCTGCCTCACATGGCAAGTTATTTGCCAAAACTATGTTCTCTGTAGGACTTCAACAAACTCAACGCTTACAGCATTGGAAAGGCATGGATTAATTAATTTTCAGCTTTTCCAAAATATCTGACTGTTCATGGAGTATGTGACAGGACATAATGCCTACTTAATACTCTAAGGAAAAAGGTGTTTCACTTCCACAGCTGGTCTAGGTATGGATATTGAAAAGAGCAGAGGCAGAGAGTCTTAGGAAACAAATTAAGAGATCCCCCCGACAACAGCATAAAAGAAGTCTACATGGTAGATAGCAGAAGTGAGATTAACAGCATGTGACAGGATCTCCAGAGGGATGTCTGCATCTAAGGAGATACCTGTAGCATTGTCTTCAGTGAATATAGTGAGATGTCTTTCAGATCTCTTTCTTGTACCTTCAGTGTCTGCCTGGAGACATCACTTGTAGCTGTTTTTCTGGTGCTTTCAAATAACCCACCCAAGTTTCTCTCAGGCAGGCAGAGAAGCCCTTGTCATTGTGACCACAGAGGCTGGTATGCAAAATATCTCAAGTTAAAATTGTACTGTAAAGCATTACTTCATAGTCTAGACTTACCTCTTCTGCAACAATTCAAGGGAGGTTACATAAGTTACATAAAGCTCTTCATTATAAGAAGATAAGCCTTACCAGAGTTTCATAATAAAGCATAATAGTGTGTACTGATGTGTGAGGAAAAAAAAAAAAAATTAGTTTCCATAGCAATAGGAAAAGTGTAAATAGTTTTCAAGGTCTTTGCTTTCTTTCTTTTATTGTTAACTGCTGGTTGTAAAATATCTGAAGGAGGAACAGCTAAGGTGCCTCTACCCTAGAAGGAGATACAGGGATCCATCATTCAAATTACATCATCCATCAGGGGTTAGTTTCCAGCAGTCTGGGTTTGTGCAGCTTGAAAAATTACTTTAGGCAGTTCATGGGTGGGAAGGGACGCGTATAGCAAGAACAGCAAAGCAAACGCCAACCTTCCTCCAACCAGCAGTACTGAAACAGTAACATTAGATTTCCAGCTAAATATTGTCTCTGTATTCAAATGTTCTCAGGACTCATTCTATTGTACAGCTCAATTACACAGAGCCTCCTGCAGTCAAGGTTAAAAAACCTCTGCCCTGAAGTTTATCTGAGACTCTTTCAGCTAAGCCTGTTCTGCGTTAGCTGAAAGTGGTTTGGGACCTTTCACCCCCTTTGTACAGGTGTGTAAGGTAGAGCCATCAGCGGCCAGGCATCCCAGGAAAGGTGAAGAGATGCAGCTGCAAAAGAGCATCTCCCACAGTCTCCACCAGGCAGGGAAGCCTTGCTCTTATTCTCCCATCAGGACTCCAGCATCAGTCCAGCCATTGCATGAAATTGGTAAGTTCCTGAGGCTGCTGTTGCCACCTGGCCTCTCTGAGAGCTGGTTTTGGGACAGCCAGCCTCACGTCACTGGAAAAGGGTGCTGGACTCCCAGATCATCTCTATATAGTCCCAATCATTTTGCAGGATGTTCTTATGCACATGCAACCCACCAGATGAACAGAGATGAGTCTGTGGAGGAGGTGGTAGAAAACAAGTCCAGCTATATTTCTTATTGTTGTGGTTGTTGTTGTTATTGTTTTCAACTGCATGTGGATTTTGTGATGGAACTGGCTTCCATCTCTCTCCACCACTGTCAAACAGGTTAAAAAGCACTCATTCCTAAGTAGAGCAATGCACTACTTAGTCATCTACTATTACTACTAGTAGTAGTACACTCAATCTACTCAGTCTAACATGGCAAGGACTCAAATGGCTGGCAGGGGGCAAGATGGCAGTTCTACTTCAGTCTCAAGTCAGCCAACAAGTATCATTTTCTTCACTCTGAGTACTTTGGGGGAGAGAAAGGGGTGTTCTGGGATAAAGCTCCCCTCTAACAAGGGAGAAAGGCTGAGCTGGTAGGATGGAGTAGATTACAAATTGTATTTGTTTGACCAGAAGGTGGGAGAGGCTATTTGCCACTTGTTCTGTAGAAAAGGCCACTTTTACTTAAGGATTGCCCATGACAAGGAGCTATTTATGTGATTAACCCCTGGAAGACTTGTATAAGACATTCAGAAGATCTTTTTATTTCAGTAAAAACATTAGAGTTTGGGGTTTTTTTGCTTTGAGCTAAAAGGATAATTATTTTTTCCTAACAGGTATTGAGGTAGCTGTAATTTTAAGTGTGTTACGCTACATCAGTGTCTTCTAAGTATGCTAGTCAGATCATGAGTACAAGTTTCTTCTTGTCTTCTTGAGAACTATCTGTCTTTCTCTACTTTTTCCCTTTTTCATTTAAGCATTTTACATTGCTCCTTTGGCTGTCTTTAAAATGGTGCATAATTATTTATGGTCTGAGACCCAGCAGAATACTTAAATCACTTACTAATGTATGAATGTTACACATTTACTAAAGGGTAATATAAAATCCAAAAATGTCACCTGGCTAATTGTTTAATAATACTCATGCATTCATTATGCTACATCCTGCCACGGATGCTGACAAAATGGAAAACATCTGAAGAGCTATAGGCAACTTACAGAGAAAGACTCAAACCCCCTTGTTCAAGTCTTCCTTTCCTCTGAGCTTGCCCCAGTGAGCACAGTGTGTGCACAGAGGCTGAATATACATGGCAGTAGACAGAGCTGGTAATACCACCTATTGTCAGTTGCCTGACAGTTTCCATTGAAAGATCCTGTTTTGGTTGTTTACATCTCTGCCTAAGTATTTGGACTAAAATTTTCTATGCCAGGTTGTCCGCCTCGGGCTGAGTTTTATTGGAAGCATCACAAGGAAAAAAATGCTCTGCTGTGTCAGACAGCAGAGCTGGTGGAGGAGGGGAATGTGCTGCTTTTTCCACATTAGTGAAACAGTTCAATTAACTAAATGGGAATCTGCTTGCTGTTGTATTTCCCACTCCTTGTGAGGTGCTGCAGCTGATCAAATGGCTGGATCTGTGTGACTATGGAAAAAAACCCCACCTGGATGCTGAAAGATGCAGCAGAGTAGAGGTGCTTGAGTAAAGCAAGGTTCACATCTCCATTTTGGTTTCAGGGACACTATTCCCAGCTAGAAAAAGAGGCTGGCTCTAACCATTTTGAGAGAAATTCGTGTCTCAAAGCAGAGAAGGAGGAGAGAGTATTGGGATGAGCTGGAAAGAATCTGCACTTGAGGGAGGGAGAAGGCAAAGGGGAAAAGAGGAGCACAGCCTTGGACTTGCACCACACAGCACTCTCTGCTTCAGACCCTGATGGAGCCAGAGATCACCAGATTACCCATCCTTCCACTCCTAGCAGAAGGTCATCTTGTTCTCATCATATGGCTGCTCCGTAAACAGTGACAAGCTGTTATCTCACACAGTGATAGAGTCAAGAGATTTGTGTATTAGATCTAAAATGTTCAATACTGCTGATTGACCCTGCCGTGTTATTATAGTCAATATGTTTTTTCTATGGCAGCATTGGTTTCTTCAGTTCTTGGAGTGGTTACATGTAGGAAATATGCTGGAAAAAACATACAGATAAGTTGCAAAGTCAGTGACAACAAAGTTATAGAAAACTAGATTAAAGACTGACTCTATTTCCCACCACATCTCATGTGGGATTGCCCCCTTTAATTTCTCACAGCATTTAGCTGCCAAATTCTGCTTACATGCTTGGAGCAGAGAGAAACATTGACTGATGGTCTAGAATGGGCAGAAGGGCTGAGGGGAAGAGTCTGGGCAATTCTCAGTCCCTCTGGCTCTCACTCTCTCTCAAAAGTAAGGGGACAATTGGTTTTCCATCTATCATTTAAAACCAAACAGCTGGTAACCTTCCTGTTAAACGTATTTGCATATATAATTTACCATTCCTCTTAATTTTAAACCTCCATTTTAAGCTCTTCCAACAGAGAACAGATTTCTTTGGACAGATTTTTTTTTATTTCCTACCTTCATACTTGATCAGTGCCACGGGCAGTGAAGTGCTAGAGCCCTCTCTTCTTCCCCATCTCACATGGAGGATGTATTTACAAATCATGTTTTACAGGAGGCTTCCAGACTCTAAACACCCATAAGCAATGTAATGAATCACAAGCACAGACATAATGCTGCCTTCACAGGAAGCAACTGAAGTCATTGAAGAAAGTAACTGAAAAAATGAACACGTTCTGCAGTGGGGTTGGAAGTGATGGAGAGGGAGGAAATGCTCATTTCTGAACCCATTCGTTCTGAGGTATTTCAGGTGTCATGAGGAAAACAGCCAGCAACGTTACCTTCCACATGTGATGTCTTTCATCAGATAAAGGATGCCAGGCAGAGACTAACAGCTTCATCAGCTGTCAGACTCAATGCGCTCTTCCCCAGCTCTCATGAAAATGGGCTTTGCAGTCACATTGGCTAGGAAAAAAAAAGGGGGGAGGGGGGTATTTTTAGTGGTATCCATTTGAATCATAGTCAAATATCCCGCAATTCACCGACCAGCATCCAGCCCTCAGGCCCTGTGGAGGTGGAGACTCGGTGTGTCTCTGAGGTGGCACACTAGCCAAGGGCAAAGAGGCAGGAGCCAGCTGGCCCCCCGGCACTGCGGCTCTAGGAGAGCAGCCCCAGGAGAAGGAGCTGCCACTGCTTTAGCTACCAAGGAGGAGGACTGGCGGAGGGGGGAAAGCACTCTCCGAGCGTGGACCAGCCAGCCAAATGCCTCCTGTTCCCCTTCATTGGACAGATGATCAGACTCAAAGTCAAAAGCAGTTGTCTTGGTCATTTTTCTTCCACAACCCACCCCAAATAGTAGATTTCACAATAGCCTGAACAGATGAGTTCTAACAAATCAATCAGGAAAGCCCATTTAGGGAGTATCAGCTGTGTATGCAGTTCTGCATCAGACCCACTGCTTCGGGACCTGCTCTGCGCACTCCTTCAGCTCCTTGTGTGCAGCCAGATGTGCACTACTGAAGTGCACTGTCATTCGCTCAATGCAGTCCGTGAGGTGACTCGGATCTAGTATGCTTATCAAAGATTTAACAACAATATGAATAGATTAATAGGACACAGATTTCAGGGCATATCAACAGTTACCTGGAGCACTATACAAGTCTTGATAGAAACGGTGTTCATGCACATGAAAGAGATTGAGAGCTAAAAATCAGTTAATGGTAAAACGGAAAAATACAAAGGAATACCGCAAATAAAACCCATCTCTGCTGTGGGCATATTTCTCTTTAGTGAAGAGAAGAGAAGATCATTTCCAGAAGCTGCAGGAGGAAACAATTGTGAGAGTCTGCCAGACAATCTGCGACACAAAAGCCTGGAGTGGAATGATAACCAGAGAAAAGCACTTTATTCCCTTTACGTGATGCATTTTTTTCCATCAGAAACCACAGAGCCATGATAAGCTGCTTGTTAGGATTCTGCAGATCTTTCCTTGTGATGGATGGTTAGTGAACGGAACATCGCTATTCTAAAAACTTTTGCCTTACTTTATTATTTGGGGGTGAAGTTTAGCCTTCCCTGTCCCTGGTCAAGGAAAGGCTCTTTTTAACTACACAGATAGCATCTCTTGGGTGCAAGACAGCACACAGCATACGCAGGTCTTGCCATAAACTAGTATAGGAAGGCAAGCAATTCTGGTAACTAAGAAAGGGCTTCCCGGAGCTTATTGCTATTCTGGGACTGCAGTTGTTTTATAGTTTTATAGGAAGATTTCTTCCTCCACTGCAATTTCCAGCAGATTCCCTGCAAACAGCTCATTTGCTTGAGCTATGGGTGAGAGACATTTCACTTTTAAATAGCAATATCTGACCTAAAAACATTTTGGAAAGGAATGAGGAAGTGAGTTGGGAGAGGTACTTTTTGTAGAAAGCAGTGTAATGTTTCTTTCTTTCCATGATGTGCATGAGTGTTTTCCACAGGCTGGAAACCCCTGGGAAAAGATAGTCCTCTGAAGCGATACACAGCAGGAGCAAGGTACTGCTCTGAAGTGTGTTACTGCATGCTTAGCAGAACAGAAGTGGTTTATCATGTTATGCAACACATAAAGCTCTCATTTGAATTAGCCATGTAAATTACAAATATGGTTAGCAGCCCAAATGAACCTGCTGAAATTTAAGTGAGCAGAATGTAATTAATGACTTACTTATATCGACAATGAAACTAGCTATGTTAATCTTTCAAAGACGGTCATTAAATTTTTCCTAAGCACAGTCAGTATACAGATTAACAGGCAAAGTCAAAAAATTGTTTTCTTCATGAAGTTCCTTACAACAGAGATTTCCAAGCTGCAGAGAGCTGGTTAGTGAGGTATTCATTCCATTTTCTTTTAGCTGTTAAGTGTAAGGGGGTGCAGCAGAGGAAAAGAGAGAAGGAAATTAAATAAGCATGTGCGTGCGGAAGTACACAGAGTAATTAAAAAAAAAAAAATTAAAAAACCCCACATGCATTCTTTTCTAATGTTATTATACCTAATTATATCTTGTGGTTATCAAGGGGAAGTTCTCAACTGCAAACAGGAGGAAAACCATTCACTTGAGACTGGAAATAGAAGAGGTTTTGCAGTTTCTTTGAATGCAGTCCATGCTCTGAAAATGCAAAACTTCTTTCTATGTAATGCATTGAATAATCTTTGTCAGTACTGAATTAGCTATATCCATATTAATATGGGGCCTACACCATAGATTTTCTTTGAAATTGAGTGACCAGGGTTTTTTCTCTGCAGCTACAGAAAATTAATAACATAACACATCACAGCATTTTGTTTTCCTCTCCTCCTCCTTTTTTGGTATACATATTTTAAAAAAAGTTTAAGGAGGAAATAAAAGCTCCTTCAACATTTACCCCATCTCCAAAGTAATGCATACCACATAAAGGTTCTGTTTGCCGCTTTTGTTAACACTTGAGTAACTTTACAATTTCATGCCCTCATTCTTGCCACTGTTTGGTATATGGCTTTTACTGAATACCTCACAGTACTCTCATATTTTGTCCATCGGGAAGTTTGCAGACCCTGGTGCTTAGGGATGCTGGTTTTGCAGAATTCGCAGTGTGCCCTTTTGCTTCTGAGCTGTGCCAGGATTCTTGTGCCTGAGGCTGAAGCCCGCTTCTTTAGGATGCACTCTGAGAAGAAGTTCTGCTCCTCAACAACGTTTTGAAAGTTAACTGCTTCCAATCACACGTAGAGTTTGTTTAAAAGTCTGAATCAGAAAAAAACAAAGTTATGACTGGCTTCTTAAAAGACAGGTGTAACTGAAAGTCAAGAGGTAAAGCTTTCTCCAAGCTATCTCGCAGTGCATGTTTCTCACCGCCCACAAAGCAAAAGGAGCCTGCCCTGGACAGCCTCTACTTTAAACAAGTATAGCTAGAAATTGAAAAAGCTGAATTGTTGAGAAGCAAAATCTGTTCACTGTAATGCAGTTGTTTAATCTGCTGCAAACTAACAGAATGTTTGACCAAGATCAGATTTCCAGAGTATACAGCAAATGTGGACCTGTGCTGACTCTTTAGAAAGTCTTGGAAATGTTTACATCTCATAGTTCTTGATTCCTTCTGCTTACCTAGTAAACGTAGGAAAAAAGAAAGAGCGTGATGATTTAAAGTAGTCAGCCTTCTGTCATTGATTAATTTCTTTAGACATCTAAAGGAGTTTATACTCTGCAGCTACAGAAATTCCCAGATCCTGGTCATATTGTGGACCTCTGCAAGCACAGGTTGCCTCAGTGTGATTAGAGTAGAGGTACGGAAATAACCTGATGCAAAATCTGAATTCTAACTTATAAACTAAACAACAGAACACACTCAGGATATAGCTATGTTTAAAGGTCTAAAATCTTTGTTTGACAATCTCGGATGACCTTTAGTCTGAAACCAGAGAATTAACCTGCAAATAAAGATCTTATCAAACCGGAGTGGTGGATATTATTGCACGTTACCTTAGCAAGGTGGCACGTTCCTACTCAGTGACACTTATTGAGTGGTACAATTTCTTTGCACTTGCTACTCAGGGATCTCTGTTCTCCTCGGGTAAAACCTAGCTGTAGCTTTGTCCTGCCAAACAAATGAAAAATAGCTATCTTAAATAGCTAAAAGAAATAAGTAGTCTAAAGTTAAGGAAAGCATGCCACCTCTTTTGCTCAGGTGTTCCTGCCAAGTTGCATGAAGAGCTGCACTTTACATCTGGGTCAGGTTCATGGTAGTGCTTTTCCCTGCCCTTTGGCTGGGTCAAACCCTCTCCCTACAACACACCCACAGCCATAGTGCTGCAATCATAAATTCTTCTCCCAAGGAAATAACAGGATAAACCTTAACTTTACTGTCACCTTGTTGATAACCAGTGAGCAGGGTAAAACAAGTTGAGGTTTTAAAAGCACCTGCTCTTGAAAAGTACTCCTCTATTTACATGAAATGGTGCAGGACCACCAGCAATACCCTAAGAAGGAAAAAATGATATCTGAGTAACTAAATGCAGTGTAGTATGGCTGTGACATTGCTGTAACACCAGTTTTTCCAGCCCTTGCAGTGATACAAGGCTTGCTAGATTCTGTCCCTCTTGTCAGCCTCCAGCACTACCTGTTCTGGGAAGTTTTGTTTCATATTTGATCTTTTCTCCAGCAATCATGTCTACAGGTGTGGATTTCATAGTATCTACAAGGAAAATAAGTACATGAAAATGAACAACGTTAGGCCTGAAGTTGCATGCTGATTGTGGATGGTGAGAAAAGAGGTAGCTAGAATACCATAGACAGTAACACAAGGTTGATCACAGACCCGTATTAGTCTGGGTCTTTCTGCAGAGTGGAGCACAGGCCCTGTGTCATGTTCCTCAGGGTGCTGACAGACAAAAAAACACTAAGGGGCATTACTGTCTCTCCCATTGTCCTGTCTTTAATGACCATGCATTCAACCCAGTAATCTGTCGTGGTGCATGATGCAAGATGGCACAGAATTGCTTCAAGTAATGTGGGTAATATCTGACATAGAGGGAATAGCTTAGATCAGTGTTTAAAATTTTATTTCCTAGCCATTTCAAATTATTCCTCACTTAACACTGTTTTAATATTTAAATATAAATCTCTTCAGGGAAGGGGAGATGGAGGAAGTGTGAGTGTGATGCCAAGAATGACTGGGTGGTTAGAATGAAACAGCTAATGTAGAAAGTAACTAATGTAGAAAGTTAAAGCAATATAGAAGACTGAACGATTCTCGCAACTGTGCTTATTGACTAAAGTGGAAAAATTACACAGATGACTTTACTGCCTTGAAAGTTAACTGTTGAGTTGAATGTGATAAGACATTGCTGGTTCAGAAGATAGGGTGGTTTCACTATGAACCTGACCTGTATAATCCTCAATTTCTCAGCTCCTGAGAGCTCCTAGCCCATCATGGTCTCTGCTCTCATTAGAGCCTGTAGCAAAAACAGAAGGCAAACAGCAAGGGAAAAGGATCTTCCAAAAAAAGTGAGGGGCACAAAACCAAAAATTCTTCCACTTTTTCTAGTTATCATTGTTACAGAAATTTATTATCCCTGTAGGGGTCGGCGTTCGGAAGATCTCGCAATGTCACGGAAAGTTAGAGGGTTAGTCGCAGCCTTGTGATGTACCTGTAACCCCACCTCCCCTTGTTAGTATAAAAGGAATTAACTGCGCAATAAAAGGCGGAAGTTGGCGCTCACACTGTGTGTGTTATCTGTCTCTTTCCCTGGTCCGGGCCAACCAGTGGTCTAAGCGTGCCACCTTGATAGGTAGCGAACGCTACATATCCCCTCAAGAACCAACTGAAGCAGATTTGCCATCTTTCAGATGTAAGGAACAAATTAAATGAACCAGAACTACTAAAATTGTTCTGAATGAAAAAAATAAACCCTAACCATCCTGCTGAATGTGGGATACTGAAGAGAAAAGACTTAAAGGAAGTGAGAGAATGAGAGTACCGCCAAAAAAAATATAGACTTGCTTTCCCCCTGTTCCCTGTGCAAGGCCCATCAGAGAAACAGACTGCAGTGACGAGAGTCATGGGCTGGTCCCCAGAGCTTGTAACATCAGTAGTAGACACTCCATCAAGATGGATACAAAGGCTCAAATGTCATTTTCTATGTGGACAGTCCCACCTGTGCTGGTTTAACCCAAGAGAACAAACTCATTCAAATTATCTCCACAGTGGAGACATGTGCAGTGTTGCATGCGATATACAGAGTCTGGGGGATGTTTGGACACCAGAGGCAAATTCCACCACTCCCCCAGAAAACAAAATAAGCCATAAAGAATGAAGAATGCTCAAGACTTCTATAATCAAGCACTAGGAATCTGCTGCTGTGACATCATTGGCAGTGGAGAGAAATGTTTCTTTTCTAATCCTGGAGGAGCCTGTGCAATGTCTGCTTCTGCTTTCCTCCTGTTCTGCTGGTCATCAGCAATACCAACAAAACACCTTCTGCTATAATGCATGCCCACCATTTATCTCTGAAAGCAGTGCTTTGTAGCTTCACCTTTCCTAATGAAAAAAAAGAAAAAAACTAACAAAAAAAAAAACAACCCACATTTTTTCAAGGGTAGCATTAAAATGTAACTGCAATTCTTTGTCATAGTGTCAGGGGAGTTTACTGTATTTTTAGAAACTAGGCAGCCAAAAATAGAAGAGTAGGTCTAATATTACTCTCCGCTCATGACATATAAGCAATTACAAAACCAGTTTAATCAGATTTTTAAAATTAATCTGAAAACACTTTTTCTTTTCTTATTTTACACTGCCAATTGCTCAATTGAACTATAAACTGTAATATCTCTTGATAGAACAATGTACAATAGAATTTAAGTTATATCTTATTACTTTTCAAAGCTCAAGGCAATGAAATAATCATCTGCTAGACACTTTAAAGAACAAGAGTGCAAGAGTTTCTTTTTAAAAAGGGAGGGGAGGAGAAAATCTCAGATATAGTTTTTACCATCTCTATCCATAATTGTTTATGTTAGATGCTCAAAGGTTTTGAAATGCTATGATAAGAGCAAGTGGGGGAAATTGGGGGCGGGGGGGTGGAGGGGGCAAGGGGAAGCAGCAAATGTTTTGAACTGGAACTGCTGAGGACAGAGTTTGGTCAGTTAATCTGGATGCAATCAGATTCCCAGTCCTTTCTGGACATTGCTTTGCTAAGGTCAGTTAGCTTAAAAAAAAAAAGGCTTGAAGTACAACTGAATTTCAGTGTTATGGCTACTACTATTATGTTTGAGAGACAGACTAATATTATCTTATTACCTTAGCTTCTCAGGTCATAAAAGAGCAATGTAGCCAAAGCCAGGCGATAAGGCAAAATCACTACACTTGAAGTTCAGAGGGATCCTGAATTTCTAGAGTGAGGCTTTCATTTTTCACTCACCATTGTCTCTCAAATTTTTTTTTTCTCATTTGGTATAGTGTGTAACTATATTTCAAGAAAGAAGAAACTGATGAAAAGTAAAATATTTTTTCAGAGCAAAGAAAAGTTGCCATATAAAATAGCTCCAGTAACTGAGAAAAAATATGATACAACAGTATATAAACTTTAAATGTGTCCTCCAAAAAGGAAGCAAAATCAACAGCCCAAGCAAAACAGCTGACTCATTTGATCAGTTTTTCTCCTGTGTTCTAGGACATTCAGGTGTTAAGGAGTGAAAAAAAAAATGTTTTCTTAAAAAAGGAAGATAGGAGTTCTCATTGTGTTGGAACACGTGGCCTGGAGTGACAAAGGAAGAAACCAATGTATCCTTTACTATTAAGTGAGAAGTAAATGTCTTTACTATCTTCTTATTTACAAAAGAAAGCTTATCTGGATGAATTATTATCCTTGCTAGCAGAAATAATTTGAGAAGTATTCCATAAGGTGAGTTAATTAAACTTAACCACCAAAAACCAGCAGATAAAAAGAGAAAACACAGATAAATAAAAATTTGGCAAGGTTAGAAAATGCATGATTAACATCTTGTTGAAAATGTTTAATACGGGGGATGCATCCAATATCGCTCAGGGATGGGAGGGGAAGGCAAAGAAAGGTAACTGAAGCAATGCATTTCTGTAAAAACCATATATTCGGCACAATGCTAGCGCTTTGGCGGCGAAAAAATAATCAAGCGGGAAAAAGCCTCAGGATACTTCAGTCCTGCTATGGAAAATAAAATTTGACCCAAATTTCCTAAATTATAAGGCTAGTGAAGCCAAATCCTATGTAGTCCTGCACTCTTGCATTCTTAAAGTAGTTTTGTTTATGTGTCGCCTAACTGTAACTCAGACTTTTTCCAGCCAGGTCCAACACTGATCACCAGCACATTCCACAGTGGAGAGTTCCTAGGCTAAACAAAATAAAACATTAGGCAAATGTTAGGACTTTTATGGTTACTTTTCTTTTCTTTCTTTCTTTCTAGTGTCTGTCTCACTTTGTAAAAATAACAAACACAGACAAGAAAAGTAATTAGGAAGAAAATAACCCCATTGGCAAATAAACTTAATGGTGTCATAAAATCAATGTATGCAAGGAAGATTCAGGTCGAGTGGAATTATAATGATGTAAAACCCAGGAGGAGAATTCAAGGCCTACTTGGAAACACAAGGGGGAAAACTATCACTGTATTAAAGCATCCATCATTTCCTTCCTCTTCTCCACAGAAATAAGAATTTCCAGAGAATAACATATAATTATAGCATCACAGCTGTATATACAGCTCAGAGAATGGTTACTTTTTAATTCTTACAAAATATATCTCTGATAAACAGTACTTTATTTGAAGCTGCATTTCTTTTTGTCTTTTGCCTCTAATGATTAACATACCTGGGACCTGGGCACCAACTGAAATTATCTCCTTCTTTGTTTTCATAAAGAAATGCAGGCTTATATCTAGTGTGTGTCCCCTTACATGCATGCACATGTGCATACACACAAAAGCCATTTTATACCCTATTTTGAGGGCTCAGACTTTGTCCTTTTTCTCATACTGAGACAGAAAAAGCTTTCAGGAAGATGTGAGTCTGGAAATAGGGCCAGGGAGGCCTGGCAGGGCAGGGACTGCTCCGCGGTATGTGAAACCTGCATTGGGGATGGCAGCTGAACTACCCATGCAGGTGCCCCAAGCACAAGGACTGTGGAGAAACTGTGTTAATCTTCTGTTACAATAGTCATCTCTGATCAACAAAACTGATTCTTGCACATATCCTTTTTTTCACTTATTTTAATTTATTTTCAGGTGGATCGTCAGTTAGATACTGAATACTCTTCTATGGTTAGACCAGTGGCAGAATTATCAAGCCCTGTCCTGATATACATGCTCTTCCTCATATTTTCAGAATAACCATGTACGTTCACATTGCGATGCCATCAGATAAATACTTTTGACAGGGACTCTTTCAGCCAACTCGCCTTGCTGTCCCAAAGACAGAGTCTGTGTCAGGTCGAACAATCCTCAGATCTTTTACAAGAGGACGAGACAGATTAAGCACACGCTGAGAATAAGAGATGTTTCGGGGGGTGGTGGTGAAGGGCAGCTTTTTTCCTAGAAAGCAAGTGCTTAGGAAAACTACTGGCATTTTTGTCAGCGTGCTAGCTCTTGATCCTAGCACGCAGCTGACAAATGCGTTTGCTCGGCCCGCTGTGACTGCACACGGGCAGCGGTGAGTGCAATGCTGCAGTGAAACGGAGGAGTTCCCGACATAGTAAAGTCGCTCTTCAGCCACTTAACTGTCTGCTGCAGGGATACAGTAAAGGACTGCACAAGTAAAAATTGCATCAGGTAAAGGGCACGTCCCATTTCGCCGTGTAATAGCAGCTCTTCACTGCATCCCTTTTGCTCCTACTGTAATCAGAGCATAATTTTAGTAAGAAAGGCACTCACCAGAGCAGTGACGTCTTCACTTTAACCATATAAACAGTGGGTTTGGACCAATATACTAAGTATTGCATGGTAAAATAAGAACCAAATTGGGTCATCTATAAAATACATGGACCGATTTTAAAAGAATGTCAAATGCATCTGAAGTCTGCAGAAGGACAGAGCACTGAGAGTGGCAGCCCTGCGACAAAGCACAAGGCAGCAGTAGCCTGTGCCATAAGGCACCACTGCATGGTGCTCCAGCAAGCACTTTAAAATCAGCCAAATCTTTTTCACCTAAATGTGTAATGAGGATTTGTTCGGTACTTTGCCAGACTGTTCATCAAATGTATTGATTTTTATCAGTTCATAAACACATATCAGTTTGAACTTTACATCACTGTCAACATAAGACCTAGTTTAAAAATAAAGTTTAAAACCTAATGAAAGTGTTCCAGGCATGAAGAGTCCAGATAAGCTGTGTTTATTTGGTGGCTGACAGATACTGTTAATATCTGAGACAGAATGTCTACAACAGACTTTTAAAACATCAATTTTTTTTTCATGGATTCATTTCAGAAAACTTGTCAAATAGAAACACAGATGGGGGTGGTTCTTGTAAACTCAGTGATAAGAAGCAAAACACAGGAACTAAAACAATAATATTTGGCATTCTGGAAAAGCAAATTTGAAGCTTGTCAAACATCAAACTAAATTAATAAATACCATAGCATGTGCTCCTATAGCATGCAACATTTATCTCCCCGGACAGGATTAATTGAATAATTCATAAGTGCTGTGGAATGGGGAGTGAATGAGTTCCCTATACTAATTCTTGTAAAAGTGATTACCAGCATCTCATGGGGGTCCCAGTACTCCCCGTTACACTGTGAATGAATGTCCAACTTCAGTTTCATAAATGACCACTCACAATTGCTTTTTTCCTCCTGTGCCATCCTTATATACGGAACATACATAATAAGATGATTGTTGCCAGCTAAGATATTTTTTTTTCTTTTTCTCTTGCAGTTTATATTCTTTTCAAAAATGGTGCAGTATCGCAATTGGCCATTTGTCTTCCATAGAAGCAGAGGATTTTCATGCACAGGACTAAAATCAAACTCTCACTGTACAGAAAAAAGCATGCTAAAGTTGTTGTTTGGGTCAGAGATTGTAAGTATAAGCTCATGACTGCTTCTCTTACTCTCAGCTATGTGCGCAAAGGCAGGGACTTCAACCGATAATCGGAATTTTATTACCTGTCAAATGCAGTTTATAACTGATGCTTTTTCAGTGACAGCATCCCCATCCCCAGAATGATTTAATCACAAAGCCAAGTAAAGATAACGTTCTTGTGCAACCAACGAGAAAATTAGTGTATGTGTCTCCTTGCTTTTATCTTGACTCTTCAGGCATTAAGAAAGGGAACCAGCTTTCGCAGCCTCTGTCTCAGCCTCGTGCAAGCCAACATTTCTTGAAGCAGTGGAGCTTTGCACTGACCAACACACCTGTACCACGCCGTGCGTCTGCACGACTCTTCGGCTTCCCCTTTAGACTGGGCCTGCATCTATCTTTGCTTTCCATGGGTGATCATACTGCCCGAACACATCTGACACCCTAGCATGGCAATTGTAGCAGAGGCTACGGTTTTCTTTCCAGGTGGCAACAGGCAGGTCCCGTTAGGAAGAGGAAGGCAGTAAGAGCGAAAGTGCTGGGAGCGAAGCTGCTGGCCCCCCTCACAGGGAGAACTGAGAGCAGGGGAGGGAGCCCGCAGGAGCCTCAGCAGGTTTCTGTTCCTCTCTGCTCCCTCCCTATGGTGGAAAGGAATCCATTTCTTTTCATTGCTACATTTTCTTTGGGACAGGAAAGTAAGGCAAAGGTCACGTGCTGAATGCTGAGTCATTGCTTTGATTTAAGAGCCGGTTGCAGTTTGTGTTTGATCACTGCATGTTGAGCAATGATTCAACATCGCCAATCATTAGAGTCAAGTCATCTCCACAACTAAAATGGTTCTCCATAAATATACAGGAAATGCTTAGTATGCCTGTAAAATAACACAAATGTATAGATGGTTATTTTAAAAACTTGTTTTAGTCAGTTTTCTATATTTGCCCCTTTACTAGAGAAGAAAGAATGAAAATTGAGCAATGCTATTCATTTGTTCTAAACTAAGAATTTTATAATGTTACCAAAAACTATTATCAGCTACGTTTTACTGGTAAAGAGACAATTGTGGAAATCACTGCAGGAAATGAGAGGCATTATCTGGAGCTAAATTCATGTCTGCTTTCTAGCTGGTGAAGAAAGCAAATAAATAAAAGGGGATGCTGTCAGTGGGATGCATGCTGCTCTTCCATAATGGAGGGTACAGCGCCTCCCCTTTCCCAGAAAAGCATCCAGTTTCGCAAAAAATCATCTTCTTTCCTGGTTTTCGCGCATTTATCTTTGGTAAACTACAGTGTCCCCTTAAATCAGCTCTGCATAAAGTTCCATTTGGTTCAAGACCACTCAGTTCTCTGGGTTCTAAGCACACTGCAGCTGTTCCTGGTATTGCTGAAATATAAATAGATTACCATCTCAGTGGGTTTTAAAGCCACAGCTAAGCTTATTAAAATTGAGGCATTGCATAAACCACATTCATTTCTACTAATTCTGATCTTTACATTCAGTAACACTGAATTCAGTTTATTCCAGAGCATTGCAGGGAAAAATGACAGTTAAAGTGATCTCTCTGGACCTTAGTTTACAGCAAGTATTTCTCTGAGCAGGAATAGCCTCCTTTTCAGCAGGCTAATGTTTGAGAATTAAAAGAATGTATAAAGCTTTTTTTTTTTTTTTTTTGCTTAGAGGAAGCTAATCTTTATATCCTAGCATGCATCAAATCAGCTTGCTAAGAGACACAAAATGAAAACTGGCATTGCTGAAGCTGATGGAGCTTTTGCAGCTGACATTAGATGAACTAGTTAAACTCCACCCATGGTCAATACTGTTCTGTATTTCAAAATCTGACTAATTATCTGCTTTAATTTCCAAACATCTGATGTAATAGAGATTTCACTTGGTAATCTACATTTTATGATCCTTTTCTCCCAGATAAACATTAGATTAGTCTCATGGTGTCTAAATAGATGTTGGTATCTCTAGAGAACTAAAAGAGAAATGGAAACGGAACACTCGGAGAATATGCTTTTTTCATTTTTCCCTTCAATTTTCCTTTTCTGGGATAATGGAGCTTTTTGACTTCTCTGAAATCTTACCAACCTTCCACTATATTTGCATTTTGTTACAGATTTATTTATATTTAGCATTTTTCTTTGGCCAGCAGAATAGGCTATGATGCTGGATTAGTGCTTTGTTCATAGTAGGATTTCAGATGAGTCACAGATATATCTCTGCAGCAGCTGTTGCAGACCTTGTAATGCCATTAGGCTCTGACTCAGAGATGTTGCACTGGCATACTGTGGCTATAGTCTTAGTGATCTCTACAACACAGAAGCCATTCAACGTAGATGATGGGGAAGTATCAATGAAATTTTGGAGAGCATATCCTGAAGGCATAATGCACACAATAGGCACTTCACAAGTTTTGTGACCTTTTCGGAACTTAGATGAAAAAACACTGCAGAAGATGAGGAAATTCTACTTGCAGAAGTTTCTGACTGCTTCCTGTCAAAAAAGATTCACTTCCTACCTCGTGGTAAAAAAAACATTTCCTAGCTCATGGTAAAAAAAAAAACCAAAACAAAATACCACCAACAAATAAAAAACACCAAACCACTTCCTTGCTCATAGTAAAAAAAAAAAAAGCACAAACAAACAAACAAAAAACCCAAACAAACCAAATGAAAAAGAAAAAGAAAAAAAAGAAACAATCCCTTGCTGATGATTAAAAAAAATCCCACTTCCTTGCTCATGGTAAAAAGCCTCTGCAGACCCACTGGGGACCATTAGTGTCCATGAGAACCTTTAGAGGTCCTGCTGAAAAACTACGCATTCATAATACAGAAGAAAATAGATCCCATGTGATACCAGAAATTTGGTCAGGATTTTAGCTGGATGTCTGCAGAGGATCAGAAAGCATCTTACATATTGCCAACACTATTATAAAAGTTACAGTTTCTGAGTTCTGGGGAAAAGTTATCATAGACACAGATAATGCTTGGCATTTTCAGCTTCAATGCCAAGAACTCTGCTAAGCCTCCACCCTTGAGTGATGCCATCTGTACAGTAGCATTAAGCCCATCTTTACCTCTAAGGTCTCATATGTTAAACTGACACACTCAGCTAAATTCAGATTTAGAGCAGATAACCTGCTACACCTGGGAACGGGTACATAAAGTACAGCCACTTGTCCTAAGTGCTCAGTAAGTAAAAGCTGTAATAATCTTGTTTCTGCCAAGTCATCCAATCTGATAGCAGGCATTATTTTGGACTAATGGAAGATACATACCTGGCTCCTTGCACACCTTTCTAACACTCCACTTGCCAGTCAATGCTTATTTCATCTGATTTCATTCCACTGCCTTTATCTGAATATATCTGGAATGAATCTAGCCTATGAAGATATAAACAAAGTAATAGAGGACATGCATACAGACTAATCGTGTAACAAGTTATGTTTCTGAAAAACAGAAATAGAACAGCACATAATTATTATAGTGTGAAGATACATAAATAAAAAGGGAGCAGAAGAGAATGAGCTAAATCATGTTACACTGTTGATTACCCAGACTGACAGAGATTTTTTGGCATGTCAAACATCTCAAAAATAAGACATGAATTCTCACCTCCCTAACACAGAAGAATGGGCATCTGTCATGTTACATTCACTTGATCTATATTAGAACCTCTCAAAGTTTTTCAGAGACTCCTACAATGCTGCATGTTTTCATTTTGTAATGAACCCAGCACAAGGACATTATTTTGTTTAAAGGTCATGCAAAGTATTAGCTGAGTACACTCTTTAAGAAAACTATTTCATAAATGCACATGGTTAGAATATTTCATAAGGGCCCAGTGTTGCAAAGTTTTGAGTACACAAGCGATGATCTCATTCCTCAGAATTGTCTGTATTTATTGCCCGTGTAAAAGAGAATATGCATTGTAAATGCTTACAATTACATCAACACAACGAATCAGTCTATCAGAGAGATAAACAGATGAAAATAATGCTGTTCTATAAAGGTAAATATTACCTCTGGGCAACTAGGTATATGCTAGATCCAGTCTGTGCAGGCGAATGGGTACTGTTGAAGTGGGATGTTTTAGTCCCTCACACTGGTTGTTTGAAAGCTGCTGAAACAAAATACGTCAGAATCTTCTTTTTTGAATGCATTATGGCTGCCTTTCTATCTAGGTAGTCTTACATCACTCTTCACTGTGATGCTGCAGAGCTAAATGAATGCTGAAGACAGAATTTATTGCATTAGAAAGTAAAATACCATGTCATGTACATCCAACACAGGCTATACATTCTTCATTTAGTAATAACATTCTTTTAAAGATTGCATGAGAATGTCCTCTGCCCTTCATCTTTTTTTAATTGCCCTACACTACCTTGCTGTAGAGGACAGAAAGAAAATGGATAATGCAACAGGTCAGATCATTGCAGAATAATACTGATTTATAGCATAACATTATTTGACACTGTATTTTTTGTCAGAAGAGGTTTGCGGTTTGCTTTTACAGACTAGATAGTAATATGATGGGTTTAAAACTACTGAAAAAATTCTGGGCAGTATCCTTGCACTCCTAAGGTCAATAGCAAAAAGGACGGTCATGTTCAGCATATCTAGGATTTCTTTCTGAGCTTTTCTTTTTACTGAAGGATATGGAAGATGTCAAAAGAAAGTTTTCACAAAAGCAGTAAGAAAAGGAAACTTCCTTAGGAACTAGGGAAAAGTGACCAAAGTCTAAAAGGGGCAGTGTTTCATGCATGTGTTAAAGCCTGTAAGGTTCAACAGGCAGCCAGAGTGCTGTGACTTCTAACTTCTGACAAACTGGCTCTGTAACCTTACAATGCAACTTCCTATATTTTTAAAGGCATTCTAGAATCAAAGATTAAAAAAAATCCATTATGCAGGTTATTTTCACTTTTCATTAAAACTATTAGATGTAAATCTCAACCATTCGATGTCATTATTGCAAAGTTATCTTTTTACAGATGGACTAACATCCTCCTGGAATCACTTGCTGAAGTGTGCAGTTAACTCCATGAGCATCCTGACAGTCACAAGTTTCAAACCTTACCTGTTGCTGGAATTGTTAGATATTTGGTTATTACCCAAACAATCCAAGAGCTGAGACTCTTAACCAAGGACTACGACAAGCACCCACCTCAGTGTCAAACACCAGACATTTGTCCATGAGTCTGCAGAAAGCATGACTTTCTTGACGTCTCAGAAGAGGTGTACTTTGGTAACAAAAGACACTTTATCCATTGTTTTAACTGCCAGGCCAGACCTCTCCCCCTTTGATTTGTACAATGTTCCCTTACTCTTATCTTCCCTACACACAACTATTTCCTGACTCCAGTCCCCAGTGCTGCAATTAAACTTCATCCTCCTTGGCACACAGTTGTCTCCAGAAGTGACACTGAAAAGCACAGGAAGTTTAATTTTTTTCTTGCTTGAACGTTAATCTAGTAATGGCCCTCCTGGTACTGGGGTAGACACTGGGAAGAGCTATTACAAAAGGGAATCCTGCTCTCTCCCTGTAGTCCCCACAAACTGTGTAACCTACGGAGAATGTTGACTGCGCTGAGAATCTGCAAGCTCAGATGTTCAGAGCCATGACTCGCGCAGTTTCAGTTGGCTTTACTTTCAATTTCTTCTGAGCAATGTCATAAAGCATTCCTCTGATGATCAGGTAGATCACCTGCATCTCTGCAAAGGCTCTGCAGTTTCTCAGCTAAATGATCAGTTAATATTTAACATAGGAGTCTGACACCACACGCTATTTTCTCTCCCTTACAAGGCTGTCTGCTCATATTTGGGTGCAGTGAAATCAGGGAGAGAGAAGGAGGCATGGAGATGTGTTTCCAAGCTCAAATCTGCTACACTGCAGGACAACAGCCAGTGCCTGTTGTACTGCCCTGCTACTCCAGAGAGAGTGACACCTGCTCGCTCTCTCCAAAACGCAGAGCTGACTCATGCACTACATTGCTTTGTTTAACAGCATCTATTCTGCTTTGGGTGGATTTCAGATTGATGATGCATTTTTTGCTTATGGTTTCCTTCTCTTTACTAACATTTGAATATTCCTGCTACCATAGCTCCTGGTGGTATCTATATCAATAGCTATTTAAATGTCTTATAAGTGCTTTTTGTAACTGACTGCCCGGAAAATTGAAAGCATTTATTTTGACAGAGGTTCTTCCTATTCTCCCTCCTTGCTCTCCCAGAAACATGCATCTAATTAGATACAAGCATTTTAACAATGCTATCGGAAAAGTATCTGCAGCTGTTTTAAATTTAAACTACAGGGGCCTCGTTCACCATCCAGTTATTTCACATTTACAGTGTCATAATATCTTTAAAATTTAAAATGTTAAAGCCAGCATAAAATGGAGGAAAGCAGCAAATTATACTATTGCTATCAATGTAAAGCCATAGAACTTAAATTTGCACTGATTTCTTGAAGTTAAAGTAATCGCTGAACAGCAGGGTTAAATGGTCATGCTGTATAATTAAGACCTGTGTATGCTACTTGTCACTACCCTTTCAGCATTTTCTTACATGGTTTGCCTTCACAGAAGAAACCAATCTAATATAAACATCTGCATTTTATTTCTCTTCTGTGGTTTTAGTCCAGTATTTGCATAAGCGTGTGGTTAGCCACACAGAGGCCATCTGGTTGGCCACGCTTATCCTGATCCATTTTCTTTTTGTGCCAGCAATGCTTGCTCCTGTGCCATGTTCCTTGTGTGATAAATCTGCTTGCCACAATATTGAAAACTGAAACTACCAGCACAACTGTTTCGGTTTCTGTCTGCTGAGCAATGGGTGCTTGTGTGTTTGAAACAGCTTCACAAACATCAAGGAACGCCTGCAGAACGCTACGATAGCCTTGAACCCACTATGAACGCCAAGTAGTCGGCAAGAGTTCAAATCTTTGCCTTGTCTTCTGGCAGAGTTTTTATTTCAGGCATGATGTTCTTCCTCCTCATACTTTCTACAGCTATGAGTGACTATCAAGAGAGTCACATACAGACCTGGACTTTCATGTTCTCCTTTAGCTGTCTGCTTTTGTATGACTGCTCTTCCTGTTTACCCTGTTGTAGCATATGAGCTCCTGTGGGTACAGCAGCTACTTACTGGCAATCCTGTAAGAAACTGTCTCTACTGTGGGCGTATATCCACTACTTAAGACCATGGAAACCCAAGATGATGGTCATTTCAGCCCAGCCTCGCATGGTATTGAACACCTCCTGTGAAACTCTAAGCATTGTTGTTAGCACTGTTACTGAGGCCAGGACCCCACTGTAGTGGGGCTGGCACTATTCAATGAGTATCAAGAGAGAAACTTTCCTGCAAACAGCTCAAATCGCAAAGAAATGGAATTAAAGCAGTGGGGAAGTGTTTATCCAAGGTCATACAACAGGTCCTTTGGCACACTCAGGAAGAGACTATAGGTATCTCATTTCTTCACACTCCTGTAAAAGTAATAGTACAAATAAATACACAGTTCCCAAACATGCATCTCTTGCTATGTCATAAAGTTACCCTAAAATCCATTCAAAAGATAAAAGAAAGCTTCCAAAGTTGAGAATTTGGAAGTCATGTGTGACAACTGCTGTAGAAGTATATGGCACAGTTGAGACAGCAGAGGTCCCCAAGTATTTCTTCTCACATGGCCTTTGTCTCTGTCTATAGCCATCCCACCATTCTTATGTGCAAACTGAGTTACGGGAAAGCCTATTTTGGAAAAAGAAAAATAATAACTTCCCTTCCCTCCACTTGTAAAAAAAAAAAAAAGATATGATGCTCATGATGCCCACCTTCTTCTCAGAAAAGGATAATGAGGTGGATTTGAAGAAGTATTGATACATTCACTTTTGTTGACCAGAAGGAATGTTCCTGATGGCCCATTTAATAGCATCTGTACTGTCTTTCCAAGGCCAAGCTACAAAACAGA
This sequence comes from Buteo buteo, assembly GCF_964188355.1. Lineage (NCBI taxonomy): Eukaryota > Metazoa > Chordata > Aves > Accipitriformes > Accipitridae > Buteo > Buteo buteo. The sequence continues at coordinate 27,443,973 of NC_134171.1, read as the reverse complement.
CAAAGAACTGACCCCAACTGCACTGCACCATTGTGGACATCTGTAGGTTGGCTGCTTCCAACTACCACAGTTCCGTTTAGCATGTAAGATCATGTCTTTTCAGGAACTAGTGTGCCTGATGTGGGCCATTTGATGCTGCCACAAGTTGTTACAGAATGCACACCAGAGAACTTGTCCTTGCACATTTCCATTGCAAGCAACTGTGAGTTTTGGTCTATGCTATGGAATTATGTATCCCTAAGTCTTTTTCCTCGAGTGCCCTGAATGAGAATCTAACAGTGTACAGAGGAAATTTGAGTAAATGACATTTAGGCTCAGGTGTAGAGCTGGGTCTACAAAGAAAAGGACATATAGATGTAGCCTCTCTTTGTTACACTCTGGATCTGCTTTGTTACTGTTCGTCGGGGGTTTTTTGCTTCCCTATGCTTTGTTTATACACTCAGGCACTGCTACAGCAACTGAGTGAGAAACTAATGGGAATGCCTTCATGGGTTTCTATAAATCAGCCTAGAGGTTGAATTATCTGATGTGTTTTGTGGTATGTTCTATATGTCTAAATATCCACTTTAGGGGTTTGAGGTTTCTTTTATTAACATGTCTTGCCTCAGGGAAGGAGAAGATTTGTTTTTCATAATCATAAAGGATACACACAATATAAATTTACACTGGCTTGTACAGATCAAACACATTCTATAATGAAAACTTCACAGCCTGTTTCCACAGGTGATCTATTTTTAGGCCAGAGGGATGGGGTACAGAACAGTGAAGGGCAAAGCATCATTACACAAACAACAGCAAGTAGAAGACAAATAATTTTTCATATCTTGCAGTGAGATATTGATAAGTGCATGTGAACATAGGATAGATTTGCTGGCTTAGACAGTATAGGCTAGTTGATGTATTTGATGTCACATTTGGGCAAACAAAAGATTTGTTGGTTTCTGTTAAACCACACAGAGAACTGTCAGGAGTTTCACCAGGAGTACGTGAAATATCAGCAAAAAAAAAAGTCAAATAATTTAAATAAGCTTGCTTTGGAGATATATGTGTCTGAGAAGATTAAACAAAGCTAACATGAGAGATTTCAAAGTTTAGAAAACACCAAAGAGTTAACATACAATTTCGTAAATAAAACATCTTGTCACCATTTTAATGGCTTCAGGTAGAATTTCAAAGCACTTTATCTGATCTGCTTACAGAATTAGATAGGAGAAGCTTATGCTTAGACATACGCACAATGGATTTAAAAATCAGTACACAAAGCCTGCAAGTGTTTTCCTTTCAGAGGGTCAAAGAGGGTAAAGAAAGCAAGAATGTGCTTTTCCTCCTTTGAGCACAGCACTGGTTTAGTCTTCGGCAATACCATACATAGTCTCTTAGCTGATAGGCAAATTATAGACTCATCTGAGCCAAAATGTTTGCTTCCCTGTACCTTTTAAAATTTTAGATCTGGCTATTTATAAAATTTCATTAGAAACTTCCCATGCTATGGGAGTATTTTATGTATTAAACAACAAAGGTATGGGTTAAAATATTGAGAGTTTGAAATTAACTGCACAGCCTCCAGATGCTGCAATATCTTATGAAGCAGAAAAAGACATATGCCAGAAATCCTTTCCAGACAAGTCTGGAAAAGAAGCCACAGTTACAGTATTGATTTTCCCTTCCACTATTGTATGAAACCTGGCCACCTGTTTTCTGACAGTATACCACAATGGAAAATCGCACCACTTCATATACATTAATAGCATTACAGGAAAAATTTAAGTTTTTATATATGTTAAGTTTGTGAAAATTGCAAGCCTGCAGACCTCATTTTCCCTGTTTATACATCCATTCATTTTAAAGAGAGTATTTCTTACTCTGGGAGGCTACTACAGTGGACAGTTGGTACATCATAAATAATGGAAACTTCTATCTTTAAAATTCTAATAAAGTAAGTGCTTATACCATTTGCAAGAACAGATTTCAGTTAAGTAGTCTGCTCCACTGAAGGCCGTTACAGATGAACTGGTGAGGTAAGATTGCCTCATCATAGCTCAGCCTAATCCATAAAACTATGAAGTAGTATACGTGATATTTTTGACACACAAATAGACTTGTAATCAAGGCCTTTCACAGTTTTCTTTTACCAGCTCAACATTTCAGCTGTCGTTGCAAGACTTTTTCTCCATCTGAAATAACTTGTTCTTCTCTGTGGATATGCAATTTTTCTGCATATATTTAGAGAACGAGGTTTCTGTCCTCTTTTGTGCCAAAAGGTAGTGTCTGCTAATAAATTAGTGCTAATAAATTGCTATTGGTTCCACCAGAGCTTCCACATATTTCCAAATACACATTGAAATCAAAGAGGAAGCTCAATCTAGAGTGTCATCTTTAAAGCATAATATAGGCATACTGTTTAATTTACACCTTTGCTGGAAAGCTGACTAGCTTGCTTCCATTTTGCAGCCCTGTCATGCACATTCCAAACAAGTGATGATCCAGAAACAAATATCAGATTCCTTAAATACAGAGCATACTCTCAAGTGTGTAAACTGAGCATACTCTCAGCTGAAAAAGCTGCAGAAGCCTTTTTTGACCTGTCTATATCAAAACAAGAATGGTGGTGTGTGGAGATGGAAAATGCTTGAGTGACTCAGGCTATATTCACCATAGAAGAGGTGAAAGGGATGGAGCTTATATACTTGTTTTCCAAAGGAAAGAAATAAATACAAGGGCCAGTTGGTTCTGCTGGCAGATCTTGTGGGGGGAAGGGAGGAAGGATAGAGGCTACTGGGCTACTCCTGGAGTAATACTGCAAGCGGATGGGGACTGTTACAAAATATAGCGCTTGAGTTTCCCATGTTTGGATGACATCTGGGTGAACTGCCTGTTGTGTAACTAAATGGCTAACTGCGTTTATCTTACCACTGAGGCTTTGTAGAATAAAACCTGGAAAACTGAAGAATTTCTTAAGTGATGGTAAGATTTAATAGAACCTTATTCCTTATCTTTATTCAAATATTATTCATACCACAAATTCAAAAAAGGTTTTTTCTTAAAAAAAAATTGGGATATTAAGCATTCACAATAACTCAGAGTACAAAAATATATACCAAGAATAAAGCTACTAATTCCGTTGCTGTGCTATTTTGTGATGTGGATAGTGGCCTTGTTTGTAAAATAACTATGCACAATTTTAAATAGCACTTGGCAGCATTGTTCTAGTATCTTCTGTACTCAAGTGTGTAAATTTCCAGTTGCCCAAAGGTATCAGTAATAAGTGCCACTTGCCAGGGATCTTACAGCCAAAAAAAAGTTTAGACATAAAATGGGATTTCAAAGTGGATTTAAGTGACAATTCTATTTGTCACCAGCAGTGCAGTGATTTGGGGGAAAACGCATGTTGACTGGCATGTATAAAAATTTATAGTGGGTTTCACTGTCTGATTGCAGCCTTTTAACAATAGTGTAGCTGCTATGAATTGCAAAAAAAACCCCACACATGAGATCCTTTTTCATGAAAGGACCCTATTTATGCTGGGAGGGTTATATATATGTTGAGTCTCCTAAATGACTGCTTCAGTCAGGCTTCAGTGGCATCTCAACAGAAAACTAAAAGCTGTTTCTTACAGAACGTAACTTGCATCGGCCAAGCGTCTGCCCATGGCTGACTGACCTACACTACGTATTTCTTAAAACTGGCTGAGCAGTGCGTGTTCTTCCCAGGCATTTTGGTTTTCCAGTAAAAAAGCATGAAGAGAGAGCTTTCTACAATATTTGTTTCTGGTTCAGAAAAAAAAGAAATCAACAAAACACAAAAAACCCACACAGACTGATGCATAGGATGATGCAGAAGAGCATTCTCTTTTGAAGAGGAGTCTCTAGCAGGATTTCTGGCCCATGGATTGAAAAAAAAAGCTGCATTTATTTTCCCATGCAGTTTTCTGTGAAGCAAAGTATTCCTCTTTCCTGGCATCTGAGCTCAGCATTTAAGAAAAACAAATCCTTGGTTCACTTTTCTCCATGAATGAAGAGCTGCTTGATCGATTTACACAGATTAAATTTAAACAATTTTATCAAACAAAAAGACTGACTCTGTTGCTGTTAAGAAAGACTGCATCTATCTTCTCATAGCATGTACGTACACTCTGCAAAGAAATCAGCAGCAATCCCACATCCATAATCTGACTGTGTTACATACTTTCTGGGGGACACAATGGTAGCCTTTAGTGGACATGTCAGCTTCAAATCCTCCCAAGATTCGTGGGACAATGGTAGCTTTATTCTGTTTCATAACTTCCATCGTCCTCTAGGCAGTCAGTATGCTTTATGGCTGACTGAAATGGATGCAAAACACAATTATGCCAAGAAGACCTGCCTCCAAGTCCTATCACCTTTCCTATTTTCTTCTCCATCGTGTTTTACTGTGGCTGTTTTCAGCGAGACATAGGGACAACACGCCAGAGACACATTGCTCAGCCTGTTGCAGTCACCCAAGTGTCACGTTAACCGTCGAGAAGTAAAACTGCTGCTCCAGCCCGAGGCATCTGCAGCTGGGACCTCCTTTCCACCAGCCCACACAGGAGGAGCGCTTGGATTCACACTGACTCAGGGCTGTCAAACTGCGGCACTGTGGCTTATGAGAGATTAAAAATAAAAAGCTGGGCGAGAGTTTGACAGATGCCTGTCAAACAGAGAGCGGCACCAGCCCTCTGCCCCCCGAATGAGGGCTTTCCAGCAGCGTTTCAAATTCCCTCTCCGGACGAACGCCTCCCGCCCCCCACCGCGCCCTTCGCTTCGTTTACACCCGGCTGAGCTGACTAAGAGACCAAAGGACGGGAGGAGTCCCCTCTGCAGAAAAACACGGCTGACCAGCCCTGCCGGCTCCCCCCGCCCCGCCGCGGCCCTGCTGCCCTCCGCCCCCCCCCCCCCGACCTCCTCTGCCCAGGCCGCCGGGCTGCACCGCCCCGACAAGCGTACCGCCGCCCGAGGGTCGCCAGCAGCCCACCTGGCCCCGCCCGGCCCCCCCGAGGCTGAGCTCCGCCGTCCCGGACAGGAGCCCCCACCGGCCCCGGTGGCCGGGGACAGCGACCGGCCTTCCCCAGAGCTCCCCCCGCCCGCCCCTAGTGCCGGCCAGCGGCCCAGGGCTCGGCGCGTTCCATTCCCCTCGCGTCGCGGGGTGGGGGGCACATCGGAAACCCATCGCTCTTTCCAGAAGCGGGACGTACACCGCCCGTAGCGCCGGTGCCCGGCTGGGTGCAGCGGCCCGGCAAGCCTGAGCCCCGGGGGGGGGGCGGGAGATGGCGGCGGGACGCCGCGGGCCGAGGAGGCGGGGTGGGGGGGGGGGAGGCAGAGTTGGTAGGTTCCGGAGGGGGCAGGCGCGCGCGGAGCGCTGGCGCCGCGGCTGTCAGTGAGGAGCGGCGGCGCGAGCGGAGGGAGGCGCAGCCGGGGCGCGAGCTGCCGCCTCGGGCTGCCGGAGGAGCCGCCGCCGCCGGGACCCGCCGCCCTCGCCCCGGGGCCTCGCTGCGGCGCGGGGCGCGCTCCGGCGTGCGGCAGGTGCAGGGCGCGCGGGCGGAGGCCGCCCCGCCACCGCCCCCCGCCCGGCGGCGATGCCGGCGGTGCAGAAAACGGTGTCCGAGATCCGCTCCCGCGCAGAGGGTAAGTGCCGCCCGGCGCCCGCCTCTCCCCGCCCGCAGGGACGGACGGGGGAGCCCGGCCGGCGCTCCGCGACCCTCCGGCGTAGAGCCGCGGCGGGGTCTGCGCCGCCGGGCCGGGAGGAGGCGGCGGCGGGAGCCGGTGTCGCGCCGGCTGCCGCAGCGCCGCCCGCCGCGCCGCCCCTCACCGCGGCCTCCGGTCGCGCCGTGCTTCCCCCCCCGCCCCCGGGGCTGCGGCGGCCGCGCATCGGCCTCAGCGCCGGGGCGTGAGCGTTGCTGCTGGTGGTGGTGTTCCCCGGTCGGTCTCGTATTCATGGCTGTCCATTGTCTGCCGGGGGCGGTGAGCCCCCGGGCAGCGGTTTGCGCGTCAGCGATGGCAGCGTTTCAGGGCGAGCGGTTGTTTTCTTTTTGCCGGTGTGTCTGGCCGCACGGCCCGCCGGCTCCGGGGGGGGGGGGGGGGGGGGGAGGCAGCGGTGGCCTGGGATGTGGCATGGCCTGCGATATTTGTCCTGGGATGTGGCATGGCCTGCGATATTTGTCCTGGGATATTCGACCTAGGAGTAAGTCGGCGTGCCTCCCTTATATGTAGCATGTAGGTGTACAGCGATGATCGGAAATTAACGTTCCTGATAGAGGGAACGTGCCTGAAAGCTTCAGCCTGTGCTGGTGCTTCGTGCCTCACTAAGGGTTAGGATTGCTTAGCCTTCGGATAACAACGTGTCGAGAGCTGCCTTCTGAAAAGAATCACTGCAGTGAAATTGTCCTAATGTAATATTTATTGCATGCAAAAGTAACATCTGAAACCACTGATACCAAAGCAGCAGTCTGTTGGGACAGCTTATGATTTTCAGTTGCTGTAGGTAATGATAGCAGTGTCACCGTAATGACGCATACTTCCTGAGGCAGGTATGCAGGTTTTATGCCTTTGTCTGAAAGTTTTCACACTTAAACCATTACATCAGGTTGATTATTTTTTGGCTTTGTTTGGCTATGTAGGGAGGTAGAAACTTTCTCCCTGTATTTTTCTTCCAAAAAAAGGATTTTTAATTTTTTTTAATTCTATTTTATTTTTGGCTAGGAATAACATGAAGAAAGATAGATTCGAAGTAGGTTGTTCTTTTCTGTTTCTCCCATGTTACATGCCTTCTTCCCCCAAAAGTAGGTTTGTAGGAGGTCTGGCTCTGCCTTTACCTGCAAAATGTTAGCTGGCCAAGAAATAGAAGAATGGATCTTTTTAAGAAGAAAGGAAGAAGGTACATCCTTCCACTTTGGAAATGTGTTTACAGCCAGAGCAACCGTGCTGCTATACCCGCAGTGATTAGTAGGTACATAAATGTCCAAATTTTCACTGCTTAATTTCAGTTCTTTTCCAGACAGTTGGTTTTTACTGCAAGCTTAGCACAAATAAATTGGGAATATTTATGCTCTCTTTAAATTATCTAATTACAGAAATGTTAACTGTTATTAAATGAACAAATGTGGTGTTCCCTAAAGGTAAATTTGTAGCTAAGTTGTACAGATTCAGTAAAAGGGGAAAAAAAGGCTAGCTTATTTGAATAGTGCTCAAGGTTGGATGACTATAAAACAGTTGAATACAGGCGGTTTAAAAGGTTTCTCAAAAATACTTTCTTTAGGACTGAAAATAGTTACGAAACTTCTTTAAAGGAACTTAACATTTGGAAAATGATAGTTTTTCATCATAGCGGTGGCATTATTGACTCATACTACACTATATATATGATTACGCAAAGAGAAATCATTTAAAAACTGATACTGTTTTCTTACTCTTAGATTAATGTGATGCTTGCTAGTTTTATTTCTTTTCGGTTCAATTTATTTATACTCAGTTTGTTCACAATGAAATCCATGTCAATGAGTCTCATTTCTTTTTTTCTTTTTGAGATAAATGGCTGCCAATTTAGTTAGTCCACATACTTGGCCTGTGTGGCTGTCATATCTAAACAGTTCTTAGTAATTAAGTGTTACTGTTTTCTAAAAAAGAGAACTCTAGAGTTCTGCAGTGTGGGTCTTATCCTTAGCATTTGACAGTGACATAAAGGAACTGTAAAACCCTAGCTCTGGCCATCACAGGAGTCCCTTAGATAAGCGCTGTGCAAAGTGATGATAAGGCTGCCTTCTGAGACCTCCACCAAAGTCTTACCTACAGTGCAAAGTAGGAAATTCTTGTTATTGGCAGGGTCCCTATGTGTTCTTTGGAAGTCTCTGATAACACCGTAATCACAAACAGCAGCTTCCATAAGTGCCGTTATGGCATGGACCACTCCTCAGAGTCACCTAAGACTTGTGGGGACAAGCTTCCCTTATTCTGTTTGGGTTTTTGTTTGTTTGTTTGTTATTGTATCTTTGGGGTTAAACCCTCATTTTTCTTTCCTGTCACTGCAGTAACTAACTTCTGCTTCAGAGACCTTTTCCGTGGATCATGAGCTACCTTATTGGCCTGGACTGCCTTGACATCATCTCAGAACTAAGCTCTGACATGAAGAGATAATAATACTGTTGTTAGAGAAAATCAGCCGTTGTGCTCAGATGAAACAAACTAAATCAGAACTGTCAGAACAGTGCACACAGGTATCATTTCCAAGAGTTGGTCGACAGTCACACAGAATAATTGACACTGCAGTCTGTAAGTTACTACAAAATAAAAACTGTAGGTGTTTTAACATCTGTAAGACAACATGCTACCTGCATAGAGAAAGGAATTTGATTAAAAAGGAGGTATTTTTGTGGCATTCTTCCAAACCTGTGCAGGTTCTTCTGCTCTTCATGGCTGACAAAAGATAACCAGGCATGCTTAGAATCTTTTTAAAATAGATTTTTGTGCCTATTATCGCTATTGCAAAGAACACCTGCAGTTCACCATAAGCATAGGAAATAGAGGAGTTCTAAAGTGGTATGTGTACCAGTAAGTCTTGCTCATGGCATGGAGGTTCTGGCCCTCCTAAACGATTTAGGCAATCTCTACATCTGTTTTCACCACAGTAACCTGAATTCAGAATCATACCTGGGCTTCAGACAACTGGTGCTGTGGAAAGAGCATCAGTATCACGTATTCTGCAGTTGCAAAACACATGGGGAATCTTTGAGTGGTGTAGTCTACATCTAGCCTTATTAAATACAGTAATTAACTGTGGTTGTTTTAGCTATATATAACTACACTGTTAATATATGCATCCATTAAAAATTATGAAATGGAATAATTCAAAGTGTTTTATTTCTTTTGAGAGACTCTGGGAGAGTGGAATTGTTGGCAGTTCTTACTAGGATTCTCCTGAAGATTGAAAAACATTAATGCTTTTCCTCCGTGTATTGGTGGAGTTCAGTGAACAATATAAGGTCATTGAGAAAAGGTAGAAATTTGAGGTGCCATGGTGCTGTCTACCAACAACTGTAGGTAATAACTAGTTCTTTATATTAGTGGAGATAAATGCCTATATGAAAACTAGGTGAAGCTGAACTTGTGCAAGATGAGATGACTTTAATATCTTCATCAGTAAGAGAGACAGTGGGATCGAGTGCACCCTCAGCAAGTTTGCAGATGGCACCAAGCTGAGTGGTGCGGTTGACGCGCCTGAGGAATGGGATGCCATCCAGAGGGACCTGGACAAGCTTGAGAAGTGGGCCCATGTGAAACTCATGAGGTTCAACAAGGCCAAGTGCAAGCTCCTGCACACAGGTTGGGGCAACCCCTGGTATCAATACAGGCTGGGGTATCAGTACAGGATGAAGAGATTGAGAGCAGCCCTGTGGAGAAGGGCTTGGGGGTACTAGTGGATGAAAAGCTGGACATGAGCTGGCAATGTGAGTTTGCAGCCCAGAAGACCAACCATATCCTGGGCTGCATCAAAAGAAGTGTGGCCAGCAGTTCGAGGGAGGTGATTCTGCCCCTTTACTCTGCTCTGGTGAGACCCCACCTGGAGTACTGCATCCAGCTCTGGGGTCCTCAGCACAGGAAAGACGTGGACCTGTTGGAGTGGGTCCAGAGGAGGGCCACAAAAATGATCAGGGGGATGGAGCACCTCTCCTATGAAGACAGGCTGAGAGAGCTGGGGTTGTTCAGTCTGGAGAAGAGAAGGCTCCGGGGAGACCTTATTGCAGCCTTTCAGTACTTAAAGGGGGCTTATAAGAAAGATGGGGACAAACTTTTTAGCAGGGCCTGATGCGATAGGACAAGGGGTAATGGTTTTAAACTACAAGAGGGTAGATTCAGACTAGATATAAAGAAGAAATTTTTTACAATGAGGGTGATGTAACACTGGAACAGGCTGCCCAGAGAGGTGGTAGATGCCCCATCGCTGGAAACATTCAAGGTCAGGTTGGCTGGGGCTCTGAGCAACCTGATCTAGTTGAAGATGTCCCTGCTTATTGTAGGGGGGTTGGACTAGATGACCTTCAAAGGTCCCTTCCAACCCGAACTACTCGATGATTCTATGACTTTCATACAAAGAGGGAAAGTATTTAGAAATTCCGTAGTAGTCATCAGATGGTCTGCTGAAGACCATCTGGTTTTGTAATGCCTTGTAATATATCCTTAGGTGTTTCTACTCATGGACTGTAGGACTATATAGCATTGTACCAGATGTAGTGCTCATTATAATTACTTGTGTCTGGTTGGTTTTTTTCTGACAGGTCTGTTTTGCAGGCTATGTTGAGATCCCAGTACATCACAACTGGAAAAAAACTGTCTAGTTCTAGCGCAGGCTTGGCCACCTGAGCGTTATCAGCAGGTTCGAGCAGGTCGTTCCAATTCCCTTCTGTGCTCTGACTCCTCAGAAGGACAGTCTGATGGGTCAGGTTCCCAGTGCCCATTCTGTTATTCAAGGTCTGTCATGGCTTTATGACAAATAACTGAAGGCACCTTCTTTTTCAAAATGATACCCTCTTTGAACAGTGCTGCATTCTTCAGGAATATGAGCTAGCAGACTTACTCATACAAGACATTCTTGGCTCCAGCACCAACTTTCAAAGCTTTTGAATGCTGTACTTTGAGAATTAAAAAGGAATTTTCAATGATTAAGAAAAGTGAATTAAAATCCTTCTGGTGATATGAGTGAGGAGTTTTTTTCCCTCCCTTTCTTTCCATATTATAGTGTATCTGTATTTACCCTTGTCCATTTCTTGCAATGAAAATGAGACTGTTTTAAGGAATGAAAGCTGAAACTCCTAAACTACCTACCTAAAGGAAAAATTGAATATATGGAAAATATTTGGACAGTGTTTACTCTTTAGAATTTACTGTTGTTGTTTTACTAATTTAGAAACTGTATTATCAAAACTGCTTTAGGAAGAATCACTGCAAATATGGTGGTTTGGAACAGTTGCTTCTTCCAAAGTTATTCTTGGAAGCAAAATATAGTCTTCAGTGGTTCTCTTGCAGGAGAACACTCAAGTTTGTTGTTTAGGGGCTTTGTTTCTTTGTTTCATTGGTTATTTATTTATTTGGGCTTTGTTGTTGTTGAAGATGTTATTTTTGCTGGCAAAACTGAAAACATGTATTCTATGCAAAATACACATTTTGCTATGAGAGTTTTTTTCAGGTACAGCTTGTACCCTGGGAAGTAACTACCCAGTCTCCATATTCTCAGAATTCAGGGAAGCTCTGTTTTCAATTTTGTCTTGCTTTTTCCCACTCTTGCATATAATTATACTTCCATTCTTTAATTTTGAACAGATTAAAGGAAATCCTGAACCAAAACCTCAGTTATTTATTGGGTGACTCTGAATGAAATTTGTGGTGTTGTGTGCTCATCCATCAATAATTTCCAGTAATTTCTGACTTAAAACTTTAAAAAAGTCAGATGCTTTTCTGTCAGTGGGGGCATGTAAGAATGTATGTCATAGAATCTATTTGATAGTTCAGCTGTGGTTAAATACGACCTCATCTCTGGTTAAATATCAGCAATATTGCAAGCCACAGCAGAGGAAGAAGTTTTAGAATATATTAATTCTTCTTTCTGAATGTCAGGTTTTACTAGTACAGCATCACAGTTCCTGTCTGAAATGTGATAATTGCTGTTTTACTCTTGCTAGATATAAGACTTCAAAATTATTACTAAGAGGCACTTCAGAATTTGTTGTGACTTTAAGTTGTTGTGGCCTTTAGGCTAAAAAGAGTGATGCTACTTTTAATTTTAAGCCCTGGAATAATGCTTTTCTGATAGCTTAAGTGTGATGAACAAGAAGTGAGTTAGGTGGACATTGGTTTAATACCTGTAACACAGCAAAAACTACACTTTTTTTTGTTTGTTTTTAAAGGCGAATAGAATGATTGCTTCATTTGAAGTTCTTACTCTCATTTTTCACGCTGTTTTTTCATAATGAAATTTTGTAACAGCTGATGCTTTGCTATTGTCTGTTCATGTGTTGTGGTTTTTTCATCCTTCCTGTCTGGATTCTGTACTTCAGGGGTTTTTATTTTTTTTCTTAGTCAACTTTCTGAACGTTTGGGTCAACATTCTTCTGTTGTCTTGGAACCTTCTGCTGGATTACAGAAGGGCAGCCAAATCTTTTTAATTTTTGCTGTGTCTTAAATGCATCTTTTCAAATACACCTTTGTCAAAAAAAGCTACTTTCACCAAGAGATGATCTGGTGAAATTTCCCTTCCATTCTTAAGTATAGGTATGCTTTTATTGTTCCTGTAATTACTTGCAGGCAATATTTTTGTGACAGGCCAGCCTCTGCTTATTTAATAGGCTGAGTTTATACAAATTGGTTTGATGCCAATGGATCCTTGCTCTTCTGGAGGAAGAAATACAGCACTTAACGTAGACCTGCTGCACTGATATGCGAGACCTTTTCTTAGGTTAGTCAGCAGTTAAGCTCTAGCTTATAGTTTTGGTTTTTAAAATTTCATAAAGTTGTAGCCTGTAAGAGTCAGGGGGTGATGTAATGCAGTTAGGATCAGGTTTGCAAATGTAGTTTGATAGATGTCCTACTTCATATCTGAAAGTGAACAGTTGAAATCTTAGACGTGATTTCCTATAAGGTGCCACATTGCATCAGGGATTGTAATAGTGGGACAAATCCGCAGTCTTGACTTCTGTCCTCTTGGTTGTAGATTGGTAGGCACTTCAAATGAACGTATAAACTACCTCAGCTTTTAACATCCTTCCTTGTTGAAAAGCTTATCCCTTTTTAATTTTAGTTCCTCACATTATTTTGGGCCATTTGAGTACCAACCAGTTATTGTCAAATTCTTTACTCACCTTATGTAAGTAAAATAAATTGAAGATTTCCTTGCAGGTCTTGTTTGAAAGAATGAATATAATTAAATAAAGCTTTTGATGATTTAATCTGTTTATGCTAGATGAGTGTGGGTGAGACGTGGCAGAAATTGGAAATGCTTTATGAAGCATTTGAAATGAAATGTTTTCTGAAGATGCAGAATACAAACAAACCCTGGGAACATGAGAGATAATTTTTAGTTGCAATTCTAGTAAATGCATCATGTGGGGAAACTCCCAGTCACACTCAAAGTGATACTTACGAATGTACAGTCCTATATCTGACAAATTAGCGGAAAATTTCACTTACAAACCATAATATATAGACTTTAAAAAAAACAAAACAAAACTAAAAAAACTGTTGCAGGGTAGGTCTGCCCAGCACGTAGGCCAGAGTGATGTAGTGTCCCTTGAAGACATTTGGCATGCTGAGAGCCCAGAAGCAGTGCCTGAGCTTTGGCTTGCCTTGCAGCTGTGTAGCAAAGAGTTCTCTTTGACCTCAGGCAGCTCTAAAAATCAGCAGCTACCTGGCAAGAAGAGTCTGCCCAATTTCTGGCTAGGCATTGGGCATCTATTAGCTAAGCAGGATAGATGCATAGCTGCAGAGGAGCTGAAAATCAGGTTTGCTGACTCTTGGCTGAAGTTCTTGGGTAGGTAATACAAGCAAAATACAATGGTATTGTTGCAAAGGGTGGTACATGGATATTTAAAGAAACGGCATTGTGGGAGGGTAGGATGTAGAAGCTCTGTATCAAATGTTGAATTGGAATTCTATTTCTTTTTTTTCTTTTTTTTTGTTTTTTAACATTCTTACTGATAATCTTACATGTAAGTAGAGCATTTCAAAGAACGTTTTATGTCTCTTGTTGCTTGGAAAACATTTTAGTCATTTAAGTTAAGCACGTTTACCATTTGAGACAACATAATAACTTTAGTAATGTATAAGCTTTTAGATATTTTATGTATATACACATGTAGACAAACATGGAAGAAAAATTGTATCTCCTTGATACTGAGTTTTGTGTATTAGTCTAGTCTGTGAACTCTAAGTGTATGTGTTCTAAAGTTCAGGCAGGGAGGTGATGGGACATGTGTAACCTTTAAAGCTTTCAGGGTAGTATAATGCACCTAGGGTGGGAGAGCTGGTTTTGCTGAAGCTGCAGAGTAGAGAGGGCTATGTGTGAGGCTCAGAACTTAACTCCTAAGATTGCTTTTCAAGGGAAAATTGAGATATGTGAATTCAAGGTAGTAGGAAGTAAGGCCGTGAATGTTTATGAAGCTTCTCAGCACCTTTTTGCTGTCATTTTAATTAGAGGAGAACAAATAAATGCCATAATACTGATAAATGAAAATAAATGTCTATAGCTTGGTAGTGTTTTTAACAAACGGGTAATATATAGTGTTTAATGCCTGCTAACATTTGCTTTAACTCTATCACTGTCAGTATTCAAGGCTTATACTGGCATGAGTTTTAAAGTTAATGCTTTAAAATTAAAGTAGTACATTCCACAAATATGCAAACTCTTTCCTTATTTCCTGAACTTAGGTCTATTTTCACACAATAGTTTCCAGCTTTTCCATCCAAGTGTTCTCACAGGAGCCATATTTCATGTTTGCTCCTTCATCGAGCAACTGGAAAGTAAATGTCCAATACCTGGAATGAAGGTGTGCTCACCATGTGATGGATTTGGGCTCAGTCAGGTATAAACATGTGATTGGATGTGCACCTGCAGCTTGGCTGAAAACCTAGTCATCTTGAAGATGTTCCTATATCCAGTTGTGTTATAGGGATACATGTTTATGGAGTTGTGAGCTGGAGGTCGTGCATAGCCAGTTGTACAATGGTTGTCACTCCAAGGAGAGACAAGAATAGGAAATGGCATGCTTAGTCTACCATGCATGCCTGTGTGATTCCTTGAGTCAAGGACTATTGTGTGAACACTTGTTCAGGTGGTCCCAGTCTGTTAGGATGGCTGCCCTTCTTCTGAAGGGTCTTCTTGAGATATATACTGAAATTTGAATAGAAGTGTGTTGGATATGTACCTTTTATTGGGGGAGTTGGAAGGGAGGAAATAAAGACATTGCAGTGGATGAATGTAGTAGTGGGGATTTCCTGTGTAGTAATGGAATCTGTGAATTCTGAATGGGAAATAGCATGAAATTACAAGTTTCTGCTGAGTCTTTGCACAATGTGTGGAGACTTGACCTTGCAAGGTAGTGTCTGAAATACATGTTCTGGAGATAATAGGTGAGAAGCTATGTCATGGGGAGTGGACTGGAGGATGACTTGGATTTTGCATAACCTGTTTGTAAAAATTTTTAGAACATGCTAGAAATAAGCTTTAAGTTTTCGTATACAGCCTTAATTACCCTTGACATGCATATACTTTATGATGAATTCGGTTGCATTTTAACATAATTTTTTTCTATGTATCTTTCTCATTTGGCATACAGAATGAACAGTGCTTATTTAACAAGCAGCTATACACACACAGATTGTTGTTTGATTTATGCCATACCTTTATTTACTTTACAAGCTCCAACCTGAATAGATTGCTTAGGCCTGTTGGCCATCATTGTAATGGCTGAGTGATTGACAAAACATTAGTGAAGTCTTAAGAGAGAAGAATACATTGGTATCCCCTTTTACAGATGAAAGTTATGATGCAGGTTGGTACAAGATTCCTCATAGCTTATAGAAGAATATATGAGAAGCTCAGCTTTCACGGACTAGTGGAGGCAGGTGCTGAGAATGTCTGTAAGTCTAGTAATACCATTTCAAGTTAAGCCCACACAAAATGAAGAATATACTGATATCACTTCTCTGGGAATAATCTGGCTAGTGTCATGCAGAAAACTTATAGCAGGTGAAGGAATGGTATTGCATTAACCAACAAATGCTTAGTGGTCTTGCTTTCCAAGGATCACCTCCTCCCAGCTCAAGATTATTGGTCCATCTCGGTGAGCAAGAAATCAAGTGAAGGTGGCAGTGGAGCTGCACGGATGAACAAGGAGCCCCTGACAAAACTCAAATGTAAAAAGGGAACATAAAAGAGCTGGAAGTGAGGACAAGTGACTGAAGAGGAGTACAGAGGGATGGGGTTAGCAAAACGGAAGCCCACCTGGGGTTTAATCTGATGAGGGATTTGTAGAAACCCTTCTTCTCCTCCAGATGTAACAGCAGGAAGAAGATGACTGTGGAAAATGTGGGCATGATGCCGAATGGGGAGGGGAACCTGGAGACAAAGGACACTGCAGTGGGTGCAGTACTTGGAGCCTTCTCCACTTTGGTCTCTACTGATAAGATCAGCCTTCAGGAACCACGGGTTCCTGACGCCAGTGGGAAGGTCTGAAGCAAGAAAGGCTTACCTCAGTGGAAGAGGACTGGGTTAAGGAACGCTTAAACAAGCTGGGAATACATGAGTCTGGGGGATCTGATCAGATGCATTCATGAGTGCAGAGGTGGCTGGCCGGTCTCACTGTTAGGCCACTCTTGGTTACCTTTGAAAGGCCATGGTGGTCTGGGGGGTGGTCCTGAGGACTGGAAGAATATAATTGACCTCACTGTAGAGTAGTTTACATCAGTTTCCTGTGTTTGCTTAGTTTTAATGGTGACAATTTTCTATGAGTATTTCTCAGAACAGGTGATTTGTGCAAACAAATAGAGTTAGCAATTTTGATTTAAGGTAGCTATACTACACACATGCTCTTTGTATTTAATGTCATTGTTTAGACATCCTCTTGGTAAACTGTTTTAGTACCATTGAGACTAATGGTTAAATTTTAATGAAATTTTTATGAGAAATTTAGCTATTTGTGTGTTCTTTTGCAAACTCCTAATTGTTACACTGCTGTAGGGGGGGGTGTGTGTGTGTTTAAAAGAAGCACAAAGGGGAAAGTGTGTTATGTGTATATGGGGCAGATATAGTGCAGGAAAACAGACTTAGTATAAAATGAATTGTATAAAGGTTGTAGTAAATATCCCTTTAAATATTTGACTTTCCTGTAAATTCAGCAATGACCAATGTTAACTTTTACATGCAAAACTTGAAACTGATCTCCTGAATGATCTCGGTACAATATAGAGATCTTCTGAGCATGTAATGCTTATTTGTCAGATAACTACATTTTCTGTTGCATGTTGCCCAGAATTAACTGATACTACTGGTATATTCTTGAACTTCTTACTTTTTTTGTATGGTAGTGTTCATTTATTTCTCTTGGTGTCTTTCTTTTAAAATATTTGCCTCAGTACTGGAAGTAATTTCCAGAATTTTGCAGGTTTTTATCTCAAGATCACTCAGCTGAGAGAGCTGGGAAAATTAACCTTTGTTTTGTTGTGGTCTGGGTTTTTTTGTTGTTGGTGTTTTGTATGCTCACTTCTGGATTCAAATGCATCAACAGACAATAGTTCATATTGCCATGAAGTGGCACAAACTATTTAAGTGTACTCATGAATTCAGCAGATTTTACAGTTATTATTCATTATCAGGTTTACAAAGCATATTGACTAGATACCTTTTATCCTCATATCTAATCAAAATTATTTAAAAGGCTGAAACTTTTGGTTTTAAATGAACAATACTTGTTGTTGTGAGAAGTGCAAATGCATTTTCACATTCATAATAGATGTCTTTTTTTGTCATGAAGTGCCTTGAATCATGCACATATAAATTTATTTATATGGAAAATCATGCTGTGTTTTTACAGGCTATGAGAAGACAGATGATGTTTCAGAGAAAACTTCTCTAGCTGATCAAGAGGAACTGAGAACTATATTCATCAATCAGCCCCAGCTAACCAAATTCTGCAATAATCATGTCAGGTATTAACTAGTGGTGGTGTTAATACATACTGAATTTCAGAATGTTGCATGGCAAAAATGAAGGGAAGACTCTTTATTCCACTTCTGCCATTTCCTCTGACCATTAGTTACAGTCTCAGACTCTGGAGTGGGGAATGAAGCTGACCAATGAGAGCAGCAGAGCTGTTTCATTTACAAACCTGACCTTCCAAATTTTTAAGAACAGGGTGAGAAAGGTCTGGATGGTGAAAGGGTTGCCTTTACACTTGCACCATCAGCATATCCCTGGAGCATGTATTTGTTCTTCAGCTTTCAGTTCAGTTGAAATTCAGTTCTTCTATTGTCTTTGAACATATTTCTGGCATCTGGTAGCTGGATGCCAATGTAGATGTACTTCTCTTGAGCGTGGCATTGTTTATGCTTTGGAAACTCTGTCTTTTTCAGTCAACCAGCTACAAAGATGCTGTGGTTGCTTATGAAACTAGTTTTGAATTTTGAGTTCAGGCTTTAGGACTCTGATGATTTACGGTGTGGGGTTTTTGTTAGCTTTTATTGAATTTTAAGTAATACACTGTATACTCATAAATAATGTATATTTAGATCTGAAAACATCCTCAGTTCTGTTGTTAAAATTCCAAGTAAATGAATGGCAAAGATAGCCCTGTCCCAGGTAGTTGTGTTTTTCTGAAGGTACCTTTGATATATCCAGAAATCTTACAGGCATTGAGAATAACATGGTAGGAGTTTTCATGGACTTGAGATTACTTTGTAATGGTTTTTGTTTGTGTACGTAACTTGCCTTTTCTGTCCTTCCCTTTGTTTCCTCACAGTACTGAGGTTTTTGCAGGATATATTCATTCCACCTTTAAATTGACTGATTTATGCAAGGTTAAATTAAATATTACTAACTTTAAAAAAGGTTAAAATATGCTTCTGAGTCTTTAGCTTCTAAGTTTTTGGCATGATTATTTTCACTGTTACTGTTTCAGGACCTTAGATGGTAGCAGTCTGTTCTTAAAACAAATGTAAGGCTGACAAAGAGCTGGCTGTTCAAACATTTCATGATGATGGCTTAGCAGAGATCATTACACGAGGATAAACTGTATTCTGTTCTTCCAGCCTAGCAAAACTACACTTAATAGCCAACATTTATCACTTTAAAAAAAAAAAGTGACCTTTCCATTCAGTGAAGGGTATAGCTTTTTTATCTTTTAATAGAATTTTATAATTTTCATCATTTCTTAAATGCACCATTTAAATTAAGTTGATCCTGTTGTTGGTGTATCGTGCAAACTCATAGCCAGTGCAGAAGCTCCGCAGCTCCTCAGTCCTGATTTAGCACCCTCCTCGTTATGCTTATTACACGTCCTTCCCCAGGAATTTTGTCTGAACTGGAGCCGCTGTGCAGTGTTACCTGCCCAGCATACGCCATGGCTTGCAGGGCAAGGTACTCCTCTGGGCCCAAGAGCTGCAGGCCTGGGGCCTGCCTCACCTGCTCCCTCAATGGTGGTGCTGTAACTGCTTGCCTGCTACCTTCTCTTTATTTTTTTTTCATCTCCTCATCGCCTGTAACTGCGTGGCAGTAGGGCTTCACTGGTTCCTACAGAGCAGGCAGAGGTGACAAGGGAACTTCTTGCCTCAACATGGAAGCTGGTGACAGTTTCTGTGGGTGGCGGGGGCTTCCCTGGGTTAGCTGGTTCATGGATGCCTGCCCAGCTGTCTCCGTAGAAGTCTTCCAGTTTCTCTTATAGCCCAAACAAATCTGTTTGCTAGCACAGAAATCACAAAGGTTCTGTTTGAAAACTTGTGTAACTGAGAGGGAAGGAATATGTTTGAAGAGTTTTTTTGTACTGTAATAATAGCATGTGTTTTTGTCTCTTTCTCTCAGCACCGCAAAGTACAACATAATCACATTCCTGCCAAGGTTCCTTTATTCCCAGTTCAGAAGAGCTGCTAATGCATTTTTTCTTTTTATTGCGTTGCTTCAGGTAAGAGCAACAATAAGATGCTAATGTTTGAAACTTGTTGAGAAAGCATTTATACCGTAGGCAGTGTTTTTCAGAGACACTGAGGTTGGTGTACCGTTCTTTCTGAGCTTGTTAGCCTCACAGAACAGCTGAATTGGGTAAACGTACCTTTAAATGTTTGGGTTTGTGGGTTTTTTTACGCCTTGGAGATAACATGATACACACACAGGTTTTTCTGTAAAACAGGTTAAATGTAGCTGAAATACTGTCAGGTGAAAAAGACTGCTGTGGCAGGAAAATTCTGTTTAAAAATATCTGGCATACACAGAAAAATGTTACCTGTGGTTGCCATTTCTCATAACGGAGGGTTCTGCCTAAAAACCTGAACCTTATGAACTTCAATCCTGTAGTCTGTTTTGAGGGGTAGGAATTGCAGCTGAGGAGAAGTGATTATTTATTCTTGGAGTGTAGCTGATAAGGATTGAAGCTGAGCCTAGATGAAGAAAAACAGCAGGGGAGTCCGGTACTATAGCAGCTATCTTACATATCCCAGCTAGTTAGCTGTGCTGGTTAGGAAGAAAACACACAGTCTTTTTGGTACCACCACTGTAGCTTCATTCAGTATGTTTGTAAAGGGCTATCCCTGACCCAGCTTACTGAGACTTTTTTGAAGAAGTACGTAATGTTTTGCAGATATATCAGAATATTTTAATTTTGCAGTAGTTGATAGTTTTTGTATACTATTCTATGAATGCAGTAGCTGATGATGAATGAAAATTGAACTGTGGGCAGGTACAGTGATAATTACCATTGGCTAGTTCTGTATTCTTAACCATATATGATAAAACCACTCTAGTGCATGTTTTAGAATGTGTTGATTTGTCTGTTGTAGAGATTATTGTGTTAGGAATTGACATACCAAACAAAAATTACTAAAATAATGGCACGTATACTACCATGTCTACTTTTTCCTCCCTCACTTCAGATGTTTCAGCAAGTGAAAGTTGATTCGTCTGTACTTATTTAGATTTCTTTGCTTTCACTATAAGTGCTTGGAGCGGTTTCTTAGGATATATCTGCATAGGTAGCTTACGCTGTTTTGTAGGGATAAAAAAATCTGAAGTTCAGAGTTTCATTAGGTCATCTGCCTGCAAACCTCTGGCTTCTAAATAAACAGCCTTTTGACCCCATCTGGCATCTTGGACTAGTCCAGTGGTCCAGCAGCACTTCTTGTGGTGCCACTGTGCATGTCGAGCTAGTGACACAGAATGTGAGGTTTCAGAAGCTGTTTGAGGCTTGGCATAACTGGGTGAGAGCCTGGCAGGTGGGTGTTTGGGTTAGAGGAAGTAGAATGTTAGGAAGTGGAATGTTAGGGCTTACAAGTCCACCATCTTCTGTCAGGCTGTCAGTGAGACCACAGTGGCAGAAGTAAGAAATATGGGGTAGTGGAACCAGAGTACAGGCCAGTG
The DNA here is from genome assembly GCF_964188355.1 of Buteo buteo. NCBI lineage: Eukaryota > Metazoa > Chordata > Aves > Accipitriformes > Accipitridae > Buteo > Buteo buteo. Next base: position 27,422,852 of record NC_134171.1, on the reverse strand, counting down.
CCCCTTTTGCTTTCATATTTTGCCTGGAAAATAATGTATAATTGGAATGGGGGAGTTTGAGCATACATGTAGGGAGGTATGAAACGGTAAGAGTAGCTGGTGAAGTCATAGATCCCTTTCCCTTGTAGCCAACACATAGGCACTTGCCCAACAGTAGCTTTCTGCCTGGTTTCCATGTAGTTGCTTGAAAAATGTGGTCTAGAGTAACCTGGAAAATAGATGTGAATTGGTCTTACTCCAAGAAACATAGCATACATACATATAACATCCTGGTTTTTTTCAGATGCGTGTGGTGATAGCAAAAAGAAATGTATGTAATTCTTAAGTAGCATTGGCTGTTTTTCAAAATGTTTTATGATGAATTGAGGATGTCTGCTAACCACATTGATGCATCACTTATTAGTGTACTCTTTTCTTGCAAAGATCTCATTGTAGTCATATGGGCTGCATTGCCTATTAAAAATCTATTAAGGCAGCAATCCTCTCGCCTGTCAATGTTGCCGTTAACAACTCTAGTCAGTATAAAGATAATTGTGGGTAGTCATCCATGTATATTGCATAAGCAGCTGCATTTTCTCAGCATTTACTTTACGTACACATTCACTTGCATCATCTATGCCCATACCTGCTTAGCAAAAATGGGTTTCTTACAATAGTCTGGCAGAAAGCAGCTATTTGAAATTTGTCAATTAATAACTAGTATGATACAAAATATCTCTTAGAGATTAAAACTGTAAGGAAGTAAAAATACTTTGGACTTGTGTCCGCGCTAACAAAAATCTAAACTGAGAAAATTAATTGTATTTTATAAGTATGTATTTTAATTTAATTTGAAACACAGGAAAGGAAGGTGAATATTCTCCAGGCACTAAAATCTCTGAAAGTAACTCCACTGACTGCTATGCGATTTAAAATGCAAATGTCGTTTTATTGTATCGGCTTCTTTTGTGTTGAAGACAATAACACTTTCTGGGAAATAATCAGCACTACGTCTAAAAAGTGAATCCAGTTGCCTTGTCTGTATTTGCACAGAAAGTACTGCTTCTTGTATTAAAAATATCTTTCAACCAGCAATGGAAACAAATTTTTTTCTCTTTCTCTTTTTTTAATAGCAAATACCAGATGTATCACCAACAGGCCGTTACACAACATTGGTCCCTCTCTTATTTATTTTAGCTGTAGCTGCAGTGAAGGAGATAATAGAGGATATTGTAAGTATTTAATAGCAATATTTTGTAAATAGCTTTCAAATTTTTCATAGATTATATTACAAAAATGTTGTTTAATAATTCTGTGTTGAACCATTCTTGCCTTGTGATACTTCTGAAAGCTTCTAAAGCTACTTACTTCTTTAGAATACAGTGTTGTGATTTGAAAGTGTGTTTACTATATATACAAGTGATAATAACATGGTAAAACAGTGACTGTGGTGTTTATTATGTAGATCGTTTCTAGTCAAACGCTTCTCATTAATGAAGGACAAGCATATTTTTAAAGTGTGAACTGGAACCAAAGACTCTACAGAACGCAGTCAAGTCCAGAATAGTGCCAATTTTCTCAAATGAGGGCTCTGCTAAAAGAAGATTGGAAGCTACTAAATTCATTTCAGGTGGAATCTATTTTAAAACCAACTAACCTTTAAATACTTACTTGGTTAGAAAAATATTTTTTTTTCTTCCTGCAGGAGCAGAGTCCTTTACTCCCACTAATTATACTTGTGAGCTGGATTTAAGTTCAATCTGTGAATGAGATACTAGACTAACATTTTATAGAAAAATTGTGAGAACTTCTGGCTTTAGTCCAGTCCATGCGGAAGGTAGGATTTAAAAAAAAAATCTTCCCAGGATTCTTTTTATTTTTACATCTTTATTTGAGGTGTCTTTAAAAAAATAGATAAGCCCTCAGGAGCTCAGAGTTGAGTATCTAGGAGGCTGCATAGTCTCAAGCATCTTCACTTGTCCTCCATACTTGAAACTGGATGGATTTGTGTTTCACGACTAAATTCCTGGACTTTTCTAAAACGTGTCTTTTAACTTGCTACTGGAGTTATAATATGACACTTCTAGTATGTTTAGAATAGCAATCTATTTGGTTTAATTTATTTTAGAAGAATGAGTATTGGTCACTAATGTGCCATTTTTTAAGTTTTAAAAATGGATTTTCCCCAGTTGTCAAATCCAGGTCCGTGCATCTGATGCATCTCTATTTCTAAAGTCCCATGCATAAAATCCTTGGTTTCACTGTTGTGGCTTTGCATGGTTTTGTAGACAGCAAGGGGAATAGGCCTTTTTCAGTTTTTCCCATTGCTCCAGCCCAGTGCAATTTACTGTTAGTCTTTCACGTCTTGGTGCTAAGTGTGATCTGCTGATGCCTGATGGCCAGGGACAGACTTGGAATGCTTGTCCTAGTTAGGCAGGTGCCCCCACCTATGCCAAGTTTTCCTTGGCTCTCTCCAGTCGGTGTTTGTGGTAGTGGTTGTTTTGCTTTCTTCTTGCACTGAATGAAAACTTTAAAAGAGCTGGATATTTCCGTGACTTAGAAGTGTCCATCCTGACTTCTCGTATTTTGTGGGTGGGGAAAGGAATTTCAGGCTCTGTTTCACTTCATACAAAAGATGTTGGGGTTTCCTGAGTACCTTCCTGCTGGCTCTTCACTGAAGGTGTATGGTAGAACAGGTCTCTCTAATTTGCATAACATAGTTGAGTCATTAGTTGATGACTTCTGTACCTAAGGAATTAGTCTTGATGATTTACCAAATCACTGTAATGCTAAGAATTTCTAAGAAGTTCTGTTTTAGTTCTGCAAATATGTTATGTGGAGGACAAGAGCTTAGATACATCATAATATGGCAGAGTGCCTTGTCCACTGGAGGAGTAGTGTTCCCAATTTTTTTATACTGTGGGCTGTTCTCTTGATTTTTGGAAAGGGTTGCAGGTAGTATAGTCTTTCCCTGCACACAAATACTAGGCTTCCTGGGAGCATCAGATTTGTTGTGTTTAAGCAGAATTGCAATGTATGTGCAGAAACTTGGTCACGAGGAAGAGTGGCGAGCTGCAAAGCTCTGAAATGGAGGGTGGCTGGGCACATGCTGCCTTTCCTGCTGACACAGTCAAGTCAATCTTCTCCTCAGTTACCTCTGTGAATGGATGGTAGGCAAGTTATATTGTCCCCCTGGGTTGTGTGAAGCTCCTGGGCTACAGAGTTCAGTGGTCCTGTAAGAGACAATGACATTTCCGTTAAATGTTTTTGTTCTGTTTTGCATTTCTAGTATTTTCTGCCCAATAGTTAGCTTCTCCTTAAGTGTCTTTTGTTGCTTTCTCTTTACATAAACAAAAGCAATTCATGGTCTTTCAGATATTTTTAACCATTCTGCTGTTAATGCTTACAGACTTACACCATCTGTCAGTGTCTAGGCAAATATGAAATTGAGGCTGCTGCTACTGTACAAAGTGTCCTTTTTAAATTACCTCATCCACTCGTTTTTCTTTTATGTCATTTGTTTCTACCATTTGCTCTTTGCAACTTAAAGTGTACAGTTTGGGGGGGGGGGGGTAAGGGTTTTTTGCATATGTCAGCTAAAACAATAAAGTTCTCATTACCAAATACTACAGAGGTACCTAGACGCAAATTAAATACTGTTATTCTTTCTGTTAAATTTACATTGCCTCAACATGTAGTTAATTTCTGCTGTACTTGGTTGAAACTAAGTGAGACAGATGAAGGAGCTGACTGAGAATTTAGCTGCTAATTTAAAGGCTCTGTGTATATATATGTGTGTGTGTATGTGTATATATACACAGCTGATGGTAACTTCATTAATTTCTCACTTGCACAGCTGAGTTTTACAGACTGTAGTCCAAATGAAACAATTTGCTTTGTTTTTGTAGTCAAACAGGTATGAATTTTAATGTTGCCTCTGGTTATATCATGCTGGAATATTTGGCTGACTCTGACAGCTGTACTTTTTTTCCTGTGAAAGCTGACCACTTGATGCATAGTAAAATATTCAGTGTGTTTTCCTTTAACCTTTAGTTTTCATTATATCTTCATTTCTTTACACAGCGAGATATCTAAGGTCTCCAGGAATGGTTGTCTTCATCTAATATTAAAGCAAGATTAATTGGCTTATGGTTGGGAACCTTATATATCAGTATCAATAAATACACTTATAAAAATAATACTTCAGCTCAAGAACCAAATGCTTCCTTTTCTGGAGTGAAATCCCAGAAGCAGAAGACATTATTCATTAACAGCATGCGTTTTCCATATATGCTTCAGAAGTGCTTGCAAAATTTGTGACATGCAGTGCTAGATTCAGCTGTTTCCAATGATTTTCACCCAGCATGGCTCAGAAAGCAACTGACATCAAATTGTTACCTTTCAAGCTGGGGGAGGCTCTCCTTGTGGGCAAATAAACACCTGCTTTGGTCACGTTATTTTGCCTTTCCATTGATCAAAGGTTATTTATCTGCTAAATCAGCCATCTTTTTGAAAGGAGAATCTGCTGACACTGTGTGAAAATCTAGTAAAAAAAAAACCCAAAAACCACCACACCTTAACTTACTGTTTGCAAGGTCATAAGGTGGCCTTTTAAGAGGTGCTAGCTCAGTCATACCAGCATTTTATTAGAAATACATCTCTTAAGTAGCTTGACTTATTTTTCTTCCAATTTACAAAATTGCTTCTGACTGTATTTCAAAGGCATGAATTCTGCAGCTCTATTCAAAAACCTTACCTAAACTAGTTAATTCTATTTAAATTAATTTTCCAAATTATATTCCTGCTCAGGAAGAACTAAGTTCCTTACTCTTAAATACTGTGTTTAAACTGGTAGTCTCCTAAGCTTTTTGTAGCTGAGTTTGATTATACCTTGAAAATGCTGGTGTTTAGTAGCTGCATTAAAAGATTTCTATGAAAAGGTTTCTCACAGCTATATTAAAACTGTGACACATCATGGGCTGTTGGGGGGGGATTTTTGTTTGTCTGTTTGTCCTTTGTCTTTTACTGTTGCTGAAGTGTGCAGGCATTTATGTGGAAGTGAAGTCATATATTTACACAGTCATTGCTTGACTTCAGATCTTTATGACACCTATATGAAGAATGGTTCCATGATCTTTACTCTGGTAGAATCATTTCCCAGTTGCAGGAAAGGGCAAAGTTATGGTACACAAATAGACCACTTTTGTTATATAAGGAACTTGTTCAGATAGCAATTGCTCACATGAGAGGACATTTTAGTACAACATGATTAGCCTGGAACTGGTGTGCCTTTCCTGATGATCATAACTATGCAAGTAATCCATAGTCCTATTTAAAATGTTTTTTAAATTGGTTTACTGAATTGATGAGTGGGAGGGTGTAATACACGTGTTTTTTATCTTAAGTGTGAAAGCTTTATCATGTCAACAGAAGTCTTTAACCACTGTGCGTTTTTAATTTAGAAAAGGCATAAAGCTGATAATGCGGTGAACAAGAAACAAACTCAAGGTAGGAAATTTTTTAAAGCCTATTAATTGAGGTTTGGGGGGGTTGTTATTTGAATTTTTTGCAAATGGTAGTAATGTAATCTGAACTGCTGACAGGTAATTGAGTGCGAAATTGCTTATGCAGATTACTTCAAAATTGGGAATGTAAACAGTTGAAATAACAATCTGCAGTCACATTATCCCCACAAAATGGATTATGTTCTAGATTAAGTTTGAGGTTCCTAAGAAAATTTAAATTTACTCATTTAACACAGATGATGCTGTAGCAGTTAAAAGACTATAATCACCACTATATTTAGTGGGCCTAGATTATGATGAAAAGTCTGTGCATTTCTAAGTACACAAATTATAATTTTATTCAACCAGCAAATCTGGAATAATTCAGTTTTGGAAGACTCTAGAATTGGAAGGAAAAGTCATAAAATGGAATTTTCTATGCTGCTTCAAAACTGTGGATAAAGATGGATGGTTTTTTTTTTTCTTTTGTTCTCTGTGTGTTGTTTTTAAATATGAAATTAATTTAATGGTTTGATTAGAGATAATGAGATATTTAGCCAGTGTACCCAAACCAAAACTTTGGAATATGATTTTTTTTTTTAAAGATTCTGATAAAGAAAAGAAGTAGTATTAAATCAGATGATTATTTTAGCTCAGAAAGTGAGGGAGATGTTAGCTAATACATCCTAAACGCGCCCGTCAGGTAGGAAGTCCCAGGTTTAAGTTCCTGCGCTGCTGCTCTTTAACTTTTCGTGTTACCTGAGGTAGGCCTCTCTATCAAAAGCTGATCTTGTTTTTGTAAACAGGAAGAGGAATGAGTGTCATGTGAATTTAATTGCCAAAATATGAAAAATACCACAAAGAGGAGAATCTTGCATGGAATCTTATTTCAATCAATAACAAACATAACCTTCAGGTTTTTAGGGAGGGATGTAGTCACTGACTAAAGAAAATCAGAATTGTTTAGCACTGCTAACCACTGGAAATGTCTCTAATTTAAAAACATAAATTTTAAAGCTTACCTAAATTGTACATAAATCTTAAAGTTTACGGTAAAACTTATGGGGAGTGGGGGGAAAATAGCTTATGAAACTACTGAGCATGTAGCTCAATAGGAGGTATGGAGAGATTAGGACAGGGAGACAAATCTATTGACTGAAAGCACTGGAAATAGAAATCCCCAGAGAACAGGCCTGGAGAAACAGATAGCCTCTTATTTATACATAAAAAACAAAGGAAGGCTTAATGTAGATGTCCAAAATTCTTTCATCAAGCATTCATAGCTTTTGAGATTGGAACCAAGTTTTAGGTGGCAGTGAATGTTGAAGTGCCTTTTAATTTTTTTTTTTTCCTCTGGACTGTACAATGTTTTAAATTAATAAAAGACTTGTTTTACAGTCTTTCCTGCCTCTTCTCCTTGCTTACCTCTCATTAGGCTCTTTGGTGACTGTTCCTAAAATTCTTGAATGTTCCATGCATGCAAAAGAGCATCTTGGAAGTTGAAATTGTAATGAGGATACACAAAATATTGCTAGCACTGAGAAATAAGCTTCTTAAGCTAATGCAGGATTCGCATAAGTACAACATTGATCCTAGTGTACTGTCAAAGCAATACTTAAATGTATTGTGGAATATAGTCTATTGTCAATAATTAAAGAGTTAATCAGTATGGTACTCTCTTACTCTGTTTTCATGTATTCAGCAGTTCTGTAACACTGAAAAGTAGCGATGTGCCTGGTACATTATATATCCAGCTCCTCCTTTGGTTGTCCTTTAAACATACAAAATTGTTAATGAAATGACATGCACATGTATAGATTCTGTATATGGATTTCCCTTCATCTGTCTGTTCCCTAAAGACCATCTGTATCTCAGTTAACCTTAAGTAATTAACTTTCTAAATTTCCATTACCATAAAAAAACCTCTTGCAGAGGATTTTGATTTATTAAGCTGCATTAGGGATGGCTTTTGTTACCTCAGGCTGCATACATATACAGCAGGACACAGTCAGACATTCTGACATGATGAAATGTGCTTTTCTGCAGTGTGGTGAAGTAGTCTTCTGTAGGGCAGATGGAGCATGCTTTTGAAAATTCATTGTTAGAGACAGCTGAAAAATGGGAGATACAGGTGTGAAAGGCTGCAGAAGACTTTATGGCACAAGTTCTCTAGCCATTATATAATAACGTGTATAGCAACACCGCTTCTTTTTCTGTTCCCATGAGGAAAATGATTGAATTGAATGTCAGTGTACGTTAATTGTGCTTAAAAGCTTATTGGATCAAGCTAGGGTTAGAGTACTCTTGAGATTTCAGGTGTTTCAGCATGTTTTCATGAGTCTGACTCATCCATTTGTGAGCTGATTTTAACCAGCTAAACCAGCAGGAAACAAATCCAGAAAGAAAAGCTGTCAGTTTCCTTCCATTTAGTGGGTTAAACTGGCTCCTCAAAGGGTCCAATAAATACCAGAGGCAGCATGCATTAAGCAGTGAGGGCACACACCTTTGCATGGGGTGAGGGCAGAACAGGACTGTCCCTTCGCAGTGGCAGTGCTATGTTAGGTCAGCTTGGCTGCAAGTGAAACAGCCCTAGGATGTATTTCAGCAGTGCAAGTGCTTCTGCGGCCAGCACTTAAGCCCCTGGTCACCTCTGGCAGCTTATTTACATTTCAGACCTGCAGAACTCCACTGTCAGTTATTCCACTATAGCTATTTGTGAAACTTAGTCATCTGGATTGATGCAAGGTGTATTTTTTAATTCTCATCAGTTCTCTCATCTGGTTGATACCATGGCCCCACAAACTACTGCTGACACAAGGGGATGGAAGCAGGTAGTTGGTGGCACAATTACTGAATGTCTTGGGTTCCTTAGGACAGTATTACAACCAGTCCTCACTCTGGGTCTGTAGTTTTCCCAGTGAAGGGAAAAGGTTTGTCAAAATAGACTTTGTGCAACGATCAACTGATTGGTGAGACAGTCATTAAAATATCTTGCTTACTGTCTGAAAGGGGAACTGCTCCATTTGCTATTGCCCTGAGCATATGGGCACTAATAAATTTGGGGGAAGGAAGAGTAAGAGAATTTATCTCTTCCTAAAGATTTATTAAACAGGTTAGATAATGACTCGCAGAAATCATTGAGATATACAAGAAGAGGGGTCAGTCTGGACAGAACCTCAGGAAAGCTTAGATGTAAGGGTCATATGTATTCCCAGATTTTGATCCACTTTTTTGAAATCAACACATGCTTCCCTAAGAATTGAGTCCTGGTCAGGTACTTAGATAAGCATCCTGACAGTTTGAAAGCTGGAAGACACAGTGAAAGAGAACAATCTCTTGGACTTACTTGAGTATTGATAATGGCAATATGTTTTCATGTAATTTTCTTTTTGTACATCAATCTTCAATAGCTTTTTAACTGGTGCTAATAAAAAAAAGTCACCTTTATTATTCTCTGAAAACACAATCTTGGCAATCTTGGCAATTAACTGGCAAACAAGCCATGGGTTTTGTATCGTAGTAGCAATACTTAAAACTAGACTAGTGGAGTGTGCTTGCAATAGTAATTGCTACTGCCAGGGAAAATTTATACTAAATCTTACACTAAATGGCATGGGTCAGTTTGGGGGATTTCCAGTATATTTACGCAGATGACTGCAACGATGTTGAAGTTCTCTGACATGCCAATGACAGTAAGAACAGCTGAAACCTAAGAAGCTGCTGGTGACTTTTTATGAATCTTTTCTGTATGAACCTCATCAATATTTGAACTGAGGAAAAAAATTCTTGAATTTATTTCTGCCCCACCCCCCTCCTCCCCGATTTCATAACTTTTTGACTTTGGAACTTTTTATTTCAATTGCCAGTTTATTTTAAAACACCACATTATCGCACCATCTATATCAGGTTTAACTGATTCTCAAACCCTGTAAAATGTTGTGATTGACTTTGTAATAAGATTCTATGGTACAAAAAACTGTTATACAGAATGTGTGCTGTATAATTGAAATGCTTGACCTGAATTTATAGAAACAAGGCATGCTCTAAAATGTTGTGTAAATAAGTTGTGTCTGTATGGCTTTTCATAAGGAATCTAACACATACCTGTATACTGCTGTTAGATTGTACAACTGGAAAATTGTCTGTCTTCCTTTTTTTTTTTTTTTTTTTCAGTACTGCGAAATGGTGCATGGGAGATTGTCCACTGGGAAAAGGTGTGTGTTTATGTTGATGACTTCTAGAGCATAATGCAGGTTTAATAATTGCTTTATTTCTCCAAATAATTGTCATTGATAAGAATTAACTGGTAGGATGGGAAATGTATAATCGTTTGTATTTTATTTTTTGTTTGTTAATACTTGTCTCTTAAAATGTACTTTTAAGTCAAGTCAGTTTTGATGGCATGAGTCAGGCAAAACTGCCATTAATGGTGGGCTTCAAGTTCAGTGAAAAATAATATGACTTGGGAGTATTCGCATATTGCAAAATTATTCAGTTCCTTAGTGTTATTTGGTGTGCCAAGGCAGAAACTTCTTTCTGGAAACTAGTTACTTTGTGTGTTTGCTGAGTTTCTTTGGCTTAAACCATTAGAACTTTAAAGACTGTTACACGGTAGTTAGGAAGGGACTGTTAAAGGTAACTCTCAAGGACTAAATATTACGCTGTCCATCTAGTCCCTTAGTTTTCTTGGTTTCCATACCTGAAAGCTTGAACAAAACTTGACCCACAGTAATTTGGAGACAAGGTTCAGATGAAATTGGTTTATACCATTGGAGGAGCAAGGATAAGGTATATAGTGTGATGCAACAGAACTGTGATCTTAGGGGAAATCAATTTCTTCTTTAACTCAACTTCAGTCTTCCAATAAAATAGTTTACAACAACTAGCAAAAGTAAAGAACTGCATAGAGAAGGTCAGGGTTAGGCCTATTGAAGAATAGATTTCCAAAGAATTCCAGTGACCTTTGAGACCTAGGCTTCTCCAAGTGTGTGAGTTTCTAACAGTCTTTCTAGCAAATTCAGCAGGTAAATATTTACTGTACTTAAAACAAAGGGATAACATATGTGTTTGAGACCATTAACCAATTCCCAGTTTTCTTTCAGGTAGATGTTGGAGATATAGTTATAATAAAAGGCAAAGAGTATATACCTGCTGACACTGTACTGCTCTCATCAAGGTAGAGATGCCCACTGATGCTTATAGTGTAGAGGCTGGTTTCTCTACCCTGCATTTATATATTTATTTATTTGTGATTGCTCCAAGGAAATAAGGAATAAACAAAAATGCTGCTGTTCTGAAGTGTAGTCTTTTGTACATTCAGAGATTTATCATTTCAGGCAGTGTTTCTTTACACTGTGACAATTAAAGTTTTAAAATTATACTGACATTCAATTTACTCCTAAGAAAAATTCAGTATGTTATTTTGTTGTTGAGTATAGTACAAAAAAGGCTGATTCTCTGTCTAAAAATTGGACCTCAACTGCCATATTTAAACAGGTTGGCTTTTCGATATGTACCTAACAAATTGCATCCTATAAATTAATTAAATTTGCTACATTACAGGGAACAGAATTTTTTTTAATTGATATACTCACCAGTTTGACGGTTGAATCAGGAAAAAAAAGTGAACTTGATGTGAGCCATCAAATTAGCACTGTCTTTGAGCTGAACATTCACTTTATTACCTGATATATATATTATGAATAATTTCAGCACTGAAAGCAATACTTAATTTATAGTGTGTAATGCTGTGAC